>NC_137263.1:57249517-57272017 GCF_053477335.1 Acartia tonsa | reverse complement strand
CTTTGGTGACTCGATTGGGTAGTACTAGCTCACAGTGTATAAACATTTCCACCAATAATTGTAATATGCAAAAGAGATAATTATTCATCATGATTTTAGGAGAGTGGACATCAAATCATCGTCAATTATCTGATCACTTAAGATCCCCCCAAAAATTTAAGTTTTTCTGCCATTAGTAATCCATATCAACGATTTTATCGACCATTTAATTAATAGATCATTAACATGTAAAATACTTAAAGATCAAAACTGATATTTTATAAGAGCAACTAGGGCTAATACGATGGACGTTAAATTGATATACATCCCCAATAATGATAAACAAAACAACAAATACAAAATCAAAGATTTTGAGCTAACTAATATGAGATCGTGGTCGTAAAACATTTGGGACCAGTATAATTTTCAGTCCTTTGTACCTTTCCTCACTGATTCAAAATCATTAATGTAGGTTTTTAAAGGTAGGGTGGGGACATTGGACTGTACATTATTTTCTCGTATTTATTCGAATCCGGTGGATAGGAATCGGTTCTCATCCATACGAAAAAACCATGTCTAGCATTGTATTATATCAAGATTTCTACTAATATAAAATGTACAAGTATAAGATTAAACCCAGTTCTTTTAGCCCGTGCCTTCGGCACCTCGGGGCTAAAAAAACTGGTTTTAATCTTAAAATTGTACATTCTATATCCGCGGAAATATGTTTATAATACGATGCGAGAAATAACTATTCTTTCATTCTCTGGCTTTATTTAAATCGTGATTGGGTTGTACAAACTAGCAGTGTCAATGCCTTTCCTACGATAATCTTAATCTACAGGTGGGGTAATTTTTGTGTCTTAGAATTGGGGGTGTATATATGTTTACCGTCCATAGTCTTATCCTTTTAGATAGATACATATATATAATTAAGTCAAATCTTATACCAATTTCTACTTAAACAAGGATGGCAATACTCATAAAAGCGAAACTCTGAAACGGTATGACAGACGAACATTAACACTTATAGAGTGTCAGAACTGAATTTACAAATAGAAATACAAAAGTTTTGACTAAATTGTACGAATATTTGTTGCAAAACTTCTTAATTACAGAATTCTGTTTAAGGACATGCTGTCATTTTTAGACTTGATTATAGAGATGCTTCGCTTTTAATATTGTACTTATTGTAATAGGAATCACTACTCCAAAAATCAGATCAATCGAATGATTATATCAGATAAAAAATTGTTGTTAAAAAAGTTAAAAATCAACACGTTTTAAATGAACGTACAGACATTCTGGTAATGATTACAGAGTTGCTACGCTTTCTAAACCGTACCTAACTACTGCAAGAATCATCATGCAAATTTTTAAATCGATAGGACAATTCTAACATGCCTAAATTAACGAAAAAGGTATCCGTTCCGGACGGACGGACGTACAGACCGACCCACATAATAAAAAGCTTCGCTTTTAAAAAATATTAATAGAGCGGCTACACTCCATTCTATATGCAATAAATCAAATATAAATATGAGTCCTTAAAAAAAGGGATCTTAAGGGATAAGACAATGGACAATAAATTGATGTAGATCCCCAACAATGATACACCCTTCTGTATATCAAAATTATTGCTTATAAAATTTGGAAATAAGTACAGTGTTGCGTAGGCTATGTTCTGAAAATAGCCTAAAACCACCCCCCAATAACTTTTTTTTAAATGTGGATATATTTCCCTGTTCCACTATTTAAAATGCCAATTTGTAAGTTGTGCAAAACAGCCTTGCCCCTTCGCCCACATAATATCATTCCATAAATAGATAGATGGATGGATGGATAGATAGATGGATAGATAGATAGATAGATGGATGGATAGATAGAGAAATGGATAGATAGATAGATGGATAGATAGAGAAATGGATAGATAGATAGATGGATAGATAGATAGGTATAAAACAGCCTTGCCCCTACGCCCACATCATATCATTCCATAAATAAATAGATGGATGGATGGATAGATAGATGGATAGATAGATAGATAGATGGATGGATAGATAGAGAAATGGATAGATAGATAGATGGATAGATAGATAGATATAAAACAGCCTTGCCCCTTCGCCCACATAGTATCATTCCATAAATACATAGATGGATGGATGGATAGATAGATAGATAGATATTTAGATAGATGGATAGAGAGATGGATATTTAGATAGATGGATGGATAGATAGATGGATGGATAGACATAAAACAGCCTTGCCCCTTCACCCACATAGTATCATTCCATAAATAAATAGATGGATGGATAGATAGATAGATAGATGGACAGATGGACAGATGGATAGATAGATAGACCGAAGGATGGATAGACATAAAACAGCCTTGCCCCTACGCCCACATAATATCATTCCATAAATATATAGATGGATGGATAGATGGATATATAGATAGATGGATATATAGATAGATGGATAGATTGATAGATGGATAGAGAAATAAATAGATAAAAAGATATTGTTATATGAAGTAGCATGTATTTTTGTTTGTCCTTTAAGATCTTACCAACTGTTTGAGTTCTCCATTTTAGTGTTAGGCTATCTTGTTTAGAAATTTGGGTTTCAGCTATTTTTATGAACTTCAGCAAAAGAAAAATTATATACAGAGTAGCTTCGCTCATAGCAACACACACATACACACACACACACAAAATTCATATTTTGAATTTGCAGTTATCAACGACACATTCGTTTTTTTTTCAGGGAGTGGTTTTGTGGACATTAAAGCTACTGGGTCAAAAGTCGTCTTTTTAAGCATTATCACAGTAGAAATTCAGGCAAGAATGGGTCTAAATCAGATTGTGATTCTATAGTGTTTAATTGCTAGAGGAATCACCGTTTTACTTCCGTAATAATCAAATATAAATAGAGATAGATAGATGTTTAAATGTATGGATTAATAGATAGATGGATAAATGGATTGATAGATAAATGGATTAGTAGATAGATTGATTGGTAGACTAATGAATAAGAAAATAGATAAATAGATGGATATATGAAAGAATAAATAGATAGATTGATAAAAAATAGATTTATTAATAAAGAGAAAGATGGATAAATAGATAGAAGAATAGTTATTTAGATGGATAAATAGATGAATAGTTAGTTAGATGGATAGATAGATGAATAGTTAGTTAGATGGATAGGTAGATGAATTATAATGCAGAAGTTTAGAAGGTTTATCATAAGGAAAAAAAGATAGATAGATAGATGGAGGTGGGGTCGACTAAGGATTTGAATAAGGTATAACCAAATAGCGAAAAAAGTCTAAAATTGTTTTTTTTTGGGGGGGGAGGGGGGGGGGGGTTGTCAATTCTAATAATGCCCCTAGAGGCCTCTAGTGACACTTTAAATGTTTTTTTTTTAATTTCTATGTTGCATTCAAGTCTCTGTTGGGAGGATGGTGGTACCCGCCCCCAAAATAGTTATAAACCTTCCTGGGACCTGTGAGAAGCTACCTTGTTAAGGAGAACCCGATCGGTTCAGCGGTTAGCGAGATCCTTCGGTACAGACAAACATCCTGTTGCTTTATTATAAGGATATAAAAAAAACCGAGACCTTTTTATCTCTTAATTAATTCTTCTTTATGAAAGTTAAATTTAAAAAATCTTAAATAGATAAGATCAAAAAATTCTCAAATAAAAAATATTTTTTTGTCATTCGAATTTAGGGTGTGATTTAAAAACCCCCCACATCGAAAAAGTAACAAGTATTTTAACTTCCATAAATGCCTAGAGGCCTTAATAAAATAAAGTGATCAAAATATCAATTTTTACCAAGGGATAAGACAATGGACGATTAATTGATACACAACCCCAATAATGATAGATAAAATTGCCCTTTCTGTAGATTAACATTATTGGTTGAAAAGTTTAGACACCAGAGGGGCACCAACCAATCAAGTACCCAAGATACGAGGTTATAAAACTTTGGGTGGGTACCTATGTTATTAACAAAAGGTGGCCAAATAGTGAATATTTGGATGTAATATCCCCCCCCCCAAAAAAAAAAGCTATCCGTCGCATGTAAATGAACGGACAAACAACTGTATTGCTGAAAATCCTTGCTTTTTAAAATAATTCTTTTTAGATACTTTTGAAGTTTATTGAATTTATACAGCTAAAATCAATTCATAAAACGTTTTTTTGTGTGTAAAAATTTGTATGGAGTTTTTTTCATTCAAATTTTCTATTAAAAAGTTTTTTGTTATTTATTATTTTTTTTCAAATAAAATGCTTTACAAATCATTTAAAATTCATTTATTTATATCTGTCTATTATATATAAGGGAGGGATGGGACATTAGACTGTAAATTACAATGGTATACCCAAATTTTCAACCTTTATCTGCAGAAGGGGTAATTTTGGTCCTCGTCATTGGGGATGTATACCAGTTTTACGTCCATTGTCTTATCCCTTAAATCCCTGAGAAACCAATCAATCCTTATACTAAAGTAACAGGATGTTTGTCTGTGTGTCTGTCTGTCTGTGTGTACCGAAGGATCTCGCTAACCGTTGAACCGATCGGGTTCTCCTTAACAGGGTAGATTCTCATATGTCCTGGGAAGGTTTTTAACTATTTTGGGGGAGGGTACTACCACCCTCCCAAAAGAAATGACAAAAAAATTGAAAATTTTCTCAAAATCTGGGAGACTTCAACGTCAAATAAGGTGGTATCGTACATAAAAAATTAACTTTAACAAACAAAAACATATAAAGTGCCACTAGAGGCCTCTAGGGGCGTAGCCGCTAGTTAAAGTTAAAGGAACATATACGTGCGTTGATCTGGCTCACTGAATTTCACGAAGACAATTTTTTAGGACTCATATTCAAATAATTATCTTCAATATGTAAAACTAGCGGCTACGCCCCTAGAGGCCTCTAGTGGCACTGTAAATGTTTTTTTTTTATATTTAAAATATGGCTATTTTTCGTTGAACTCTCTGTCTAAAATCGAGAAATTTAAAATAAATTTAATTTCTCTAGAGAGGGTGGTAGTGCCCTCCCCCTAAAATAGTTATAAACCTTCCCGGGACATATGAGAATCTACCCTGTTAAAGAGAACCCGTGCGGTTCAGTGGTTAGCGAGATCCTTCGGTACCAACATACAATCACACAGACAAACATCCTATTAGTTTACTAAAAGGATAGTAATGTTTTCAATATGAGTGAACTTAGTTCTACAAATAATAACTTTAAAAGTGAAACTGAAAGTGAAATTTAATGAAATATTAGGCACATTATTTCTATTAGTATACAACCTATTTCAAAACGTAAAGTTTTTTTTTTAATAATATAATAATATATAAATATTTTATGTAAAATTATTGCACTTTATATAGGAAATAATATTTTTTCTTAATTTGTATACATGTTAACATTAATTATGCAAAACTTAATTATATTATTTTAACTACTGACGCCTAGTGAGTAAAAAATAAACTATAATAACAATAAAATATATCATTGGTTAATATATGCCGTTTAACCCTTTGTGATTGAAATAATTTTTATTGTTTAATCCATATAAAAGTAACCGGATATATGTCTGTACTTAAGGATTTTGCTAACCGCTGAACCAAAAATGGTTCTGCTTAGCCATGTAGCTTCTCATAGGTCCTGGAAACGTTCATAACTATTTTGGGGGAAGGTACCACAAACCTCACAAGAGAATGGCCCCAAGAAAAGTATCCCAAAAAATTGTGCAATTAATTAGTACGACGTTGATTGGCAACATTTTTTGAAAATGCGGGTTACTTTTTTTATTTTTGAAACTATCTATCGAATTATCTATTTATCAATCCAACTATCTTTCTATCTATCTATCTATATTTGCCCGACATGGGTCGTAACTTATATGCAGAATATATTCAACAAAGAAGGAGATAATCATTATAAAAACTCAAATTGACGTGTTGATATTATGTCGGCCACGAACAATTTTTATTAAAGCCATAAATTCGACGTTAATATTTTTAAAAATCCTTATAATAAAGTAACAGAATGTCTGTGTGTTTGTATGTTTGTAACGAAGGATCTCGCAAACCGCTGAACCGATCGGGTTCTCCTTAACAGGGTAGCTTCTCATAGGTCCCAGGAAGGTTTTTGGGGGAGGGTACAACCACCCTCCAAAGAGAAATCACAAAAATCAAACGCAACATAGATATTTGAAATAAAAAAAAACATTTAAAGTGCTATTAGAGGCCTCTAGGGGCGTAGCCGCTAGTCCTTATACTAAAGTAATAGGATGTCTGTGTGTTTGTGTGTCTGTACCGAAGGATCTCGCTAACCGCTGAACCGATCGGGTTCTCCTTAACAGGGTAGCTTCTCATAGGTCCCGGGAAGGTTTATAACTATTTTCTTGGGGGGTGGGACACAACCCCCCCAAAAATGAAAAATCTCCCCCCCCCCCGAAATTTTAAAAAAAATTTTAAACTAAAATTAAAAAAAAAAAATTCGCCCCCCCCAATTTTTTTTTTAATTTTAGGGGCGTAGCTGCTAGTTAATATATAAAGTAGTAATCCTTTTGGTCTAAAGATCTCGGAAACTACCTGTATGTATAGTTTGTACTTTTAAGTAAAGCTTAAACAATGGCTTGAAGTGGTTTTAGGCAATATGGAAATAATTTCATGATTTTGTCTGTAATACGATGCTATACATAATTTTTCAGAGCAGTGGTTCTAATCCAGCGGATATTAATCGGTGTTGAAGACCCGACACTGGAATACTTATTCCATTCCGAGGATTTTTTGCATGTCTTTTGGTTGCCTTGATTGGAATTTAAGTTTCGTGTATACAAAAAAGATAGGTTAGGTTAGAAATAGAGGGGCAAATTAGGGAGGGAGGGGTCATTGGGCTTTTTATTACACTAGTCCCTAAAGTTTAGTTTTATAATACAGTTTTCTTATTTTATGGCTTAACAACTTTGAGGACTATTGTTAATTTTTAATTGGTTGGTTCATTGAGTTGATCGTCTAAATTTTGTAATCTACAAAAGGGATAATTTTGTGTATCAGCATTGGGGATGTACTTTTTCGGCCATTGTCTTATCACTTAGGGTCCCTGGTTTTATCTCTATAATATTAGCTTTATTTTAAGCCCTTCAATATAAAAATACTGCCAATAATTTATATGACCCTTAGAATATATGAAGTATGAAGACACATAGATAGATAGATAGATAAATAGATATATGGATGGATAGATAGATATATAAATACATATATGTATAGATAGAAGAATAGATAGATAGATAGATGGATAGATATAAAGAGTGTGCAAAAAAATGCGGACCCTTTTAGGATTGAAATTTCGCGGCTTGCGTTAATAGTAGAAAAATGTTATGATATATCCTTCTATCTATCTATCTATCCATCTATCCATCTATACTTTTTTCTATCTATCTATCCATCTCCCATAGACGTTAAGAAAAGGAAGTTTAGATTGGTTTGTAAAATAATTGAAAAGGAGAAACACACACACACACATACACAAACACACACATACATACACACACACACAGACACACATACACACAGACAGCATATTTAATTAATATTCTCTATGAACACAATGGTGTTGTTATTTTTGTTCTGTACGCGCGTTGCTTCTCAGCGCGAAGCTTCTCTACAATTCGACCCCTTTGGCTGTACGTCTTTTTGGGCTAATCAAAAGTCCTTAGTATCTGTTAAGGGCAGTTATATAACCTAAAACCATCCCAAGACATAAGTTTAAAATAAAATAGCATAAAACCACTCCAGGACCTCTTAAGAGGCGTTTCGTCGTATTTTTACAGTAGCTTTCCCCCTTTTACTAGCCGCTGCGGGGCAATAACCTATCCTAGCCTAAATCAAAAGGTACTGTGAAAATACAAAGAAACGCCCATTAAGAGGCGTTGTCACGAAAGGGACTATACCCTAAAAACCTTACTACTTTATACAACAGAATTAGTGTTAGGTGTGTCTTTGTGCTTGTTTGTCCAGAAAGATCTTAGAAAAGGCTGGAAAGGAAGCCTCTTATTGGTCTTAGTAAGGTTTAAAGCTATTTCTCGAAGTATTATAATATTGTCGACTTCACTTAAATAAAGTCAAAGTATAGTTATTTCTATCATCGTATTATAAACCGCTTTCCGCGGATATAGAATGTACAATTATAAGATTAAAACCATTGTTTTAGCCCCGAGGTGCCGAAGGCACGGGCTAAAAAACTGGATTTAATCTTGTGATTGTACATTTTTATATTCGTAGAAAGCTGGATATAATACGATGCTAGTTTTTTCGTATTGATGAGAGCCGGTTCCTATCCACCGGATTCGAATGAATACGAGAAAAATTATTATGGATCTTTAAATCTTTTTATGGTATAATTGATCAATGGATTTTGTCATCCTTGTTTTTCTGTGTAGTTTTGTTGTTTCTATTAATGAGGCGTGCACATGTCAAAGCCAGTGTGTGTGTGTGTTTGTTTGTGTGTGTGTGTGTGTGTGTATGAATGTAAGCTGGAAGGGGTTAAAGTTTTTTAATAAATCAATTTTTTTTTCATTTGATCTTTAGGGATAAGATAATGGACGATAGATTGATGTACATCCCCAATGATTATAACAAATTTACCCCTTCTATAGAATAACCCAACCAATCAATATTTAATTAAAGTACCAACAGTTTTGAAGCCAACGAATGAGATATAGTGTTTATAAAAACTTTGGGTACCAGTATAATTTACAGACATCTAACAACTTTTAATAATAATTGTCTGTGCGTTATTAAGTGCGTGTTTGTTGTGATTATACATAGACATGGCTATTATTGAAAGCGAAGCTTTTCCATAATTAGGGTAGGTCCGTCCGTACGTCCGAGACGAATAGCTTTTTTCCGTTGATTTAGGCATGTTAGAATTGTCCTATCGATTTAAAACTCTGCATGGTGATTCCTGTAGTAGTTTTATAAAGCGTAGCAACTCTATAACCATTACCAGAATGTCCGTACGTCCATTTTAAACATGTTGCTTTTTCTACTTTTTTAACAACAAATTTTTTATGGGATCTAATTATCTGTTTGATCTGATTTTTGGTATATTGATTTCTGAGACAACAAAGTACAATATTATAAGCAAAGCAACTCTATAATCAAGTCCTAAAAATGTAAGTATGTCCATAAATATTATCCTGTATCAAGCAGTTTTTCAACAAATTTGCTCACAATTTTGCTTCGACTCAATACATTAACATTCTGATTATTCAGTTCTGACACTATACATGATTTTAGTATGACTGAAAACCGGTTCTAATTCAGCGGATATTAATCGGTTTTGAAGCCATACTGGAAAAAAAAACTTTTTTGCTTTGGAATAGAACATTCTTGTTTTTAATATATTCTCTAATTTAAACTTTACATATTGTAATTAATACAAAAAATTTACTTCAACATGTAATAGATTAGTTTTAAACGGTGGAAAATTAAATGATTTATTGGCTGCTAGTGGCTTGGCCCCTAAAAACTATAGGTGAGGAGGGGTAACTGTTTTAGGGAGTCGGGGTGTCCCAGCTCCTAACAAAATAGCTTAAAACCAGTAGCTATATTCCCTGAAGAGTAGAACCCAATCGGTTCAGCTGTTAAAGAGATTATAAGCTTCAGACGGCCCGACATGGTTCTAATTTGTACAAAATGTACAATTATAAGATTAAAACCAGTTTTATTAGACCCGAGATGCCAAAGGCACGGGCTAACAAACAGGTTTTAATCTTAAGATTGTACATTTTTATATTCGTAGAAAGCTGGATATAATCCGGTGCTAGACATAGTTTTTTTCGTATGGATGAGAACCGGTTCTAAATCAACCGGATATTAATCGGTTTCGAGGCAATACGGGAAAAATCTTAAAATATTAGATTTTAAAGAATGTTTTTAAATATTAAAGAACAATAAAAAATAAACCACCAAACATTATGAAATATAAAACAAGTAGCACTTAGATTTATTAGATATAGAGAGTCAAATCCTGTTAGTTTTAAGTCTATAGAACAATTCCATCATTTAAAAGAAGCGCACCAATAACATTATAAAAAGATTTTACATAAAAACTTTAATAAAAGTTAAAGAGATAAATTGAATTTATGCATTTTAATAATTTCTCTCGTATTTATTCGAATCCGGTGGATAGGAACCGGTTCTCATCCATACGAAAAAACTACGTCTAGCATCGTATTATATCCAGCTTTCTACGAATATAAAAATGTACAATCGTAAGAGTAAAACCAGTTTTTTAGCCTGTGCCTTTGGCACCTCGGGGCTAAAAAACTGGTTTAATCTCATAATTGTACATTCTATATCCACGGAAAGCTATTTATAATTCGATGCGAGAAATAACTATTCACTTACTAGGACAGACTGAATGACGAATGAACAAATTTTTGCCTCTAATTTTAAGCCTTTTTTAGCTTAACTTTAGAGTATGAAAAGGGATATATAATAAGCAATTACAATTAATTCTTTTTTTCCCCTTGGTACTTTTTAGTTGACAAGCGGCTTCGTTCCTAGCTTCTAGCTTCAATAGGAAATGAAAAAATGATTTGAGTATTGGAATCATTACATCTTCTATTACCTACCCAGCCGAAAGAATTGCGAATGAAAAGCCAATCACAACTGAAAAGCGAATGAGTCGCCAATTTTCGAGAATAAATGGCAAATTCGCAAAATATATGCAAAATGGGGGGGTATTTTTTTATAGGGGGTTGGGGGTGTCTCATTCTCCAAGAAAATAGCCTAAAACCACCACAGGACCAGTAGGTATATTCCCTAAAGAGTAGAATCCAATCGGTTCAGTGGTTACCGAGATCTTAAGGGACGGGTGGACATACAGACGGACGGACAGATATCATTCTACTATGTATTATTTGGGGGAAGGATGGGGCGGAGAAATAGCCCAAAACCAGTCCAAGTATGAATTAAGAAATAAGATAGCCTAAACCCATACCAGGATCTAATTGAAGCTTCTCTAAAATGGGGAACCAAATCGGTTCAATAGTGATAGGATTATCATAAAATTAAGAAAAAATTAAAGATAAAATAAAAAAATATTAAAATTATTTTCTTAACGTCTATTCCTATTTGAGAATTTAACCAACAAATTGGAAGATTTTTGTATAAGGAAATGCTATGAAAAATTACACAACATAGTTTTGGTTTTTAACATTGCTATTATTATTATTACGTTTTAAGCTTTTTTTAAGTAACGAAGCTACTCTATAGTTCACTTTGTCTGTCCGTCAGTCAGTCCGTAATGCTATGAAATATGACATATACATATATTGGTTCCCCAAAATTTATACGTCCTCTAATTCGTTGGCTTAAATACATTAAATCTATAGTGTAAAAATTAGCAGTGTTTAAACTTTTCCACCTCTAAAATTCTAATCTGCAAAAGATATGCAAATTGATATTTCTTGTAATAGTTAACGATGATTCCAAAGTCAACAAGGTTTAATGTTATCACTAAACTTTTGCTCAGGGAGGAAGGGGAAATGGGGCTTTTTGTGTATATTACACTAGTCCCCAAGGTCTTAACAACCTTGGGGACTTTCATTGAATTTTGATTGGTTTGTTCATTTACTTGAGTGTCCTAATATTTCCACCACTAATTGTCAACTACAGAAGGGGTAATTTTGTGTATCATTATTGGGAATGTATATCAATTTATTGGCCATTGTCTTATCCTTTTAGATCCTTAACTTTTGCAATATATTGCAGATTTTTTTCATAAAGGCATCTGACCCCAGTTAGAGACTAGGGGACTAGGAAAATGCGTTCTGAAAAGCAAATATGTCAGGTATAGTACAATGGAGATTTATGTTCCCCCCCCCCCCCTTTCCTGTTATGCATAAAATAATCAGTTTAAAAGTTTGGAAAGTGCTATTGTAGACCAACCAATCAATATTAAATGCAAGCATCAACTGTTTTTAAGCCAACAAAAGAGAGAACCTGTCTATATAACTTTGGGTACCAGCATAATTTACAGTCCAATTTCCCCCTCCCTCCCTAACTATTTCTATTTTTATGGATATTAATCCCCCCATCCAGTTGAAGACAGGGATCTAAAGGGATAAGACAATGGCCAATAAATTGATGTACATCCCAAATCATGTTACACAATATTACCCCTTAAGTAGATTACAATAAGTGGTTGAAACGTTTGGACACTCAACTTGATGAGACAACCGATCAAAATTTAATAAAAGTCCCCAAAGTTGTTAAGTTAACAAGAAAACGTTATTATAAAACTTTGGGGACCAGTGTAATAAACTGCCCAATGTCCCCTCCCTCCCAGAGTTGAAGAGTTGAGAGATCTGACAGACTGGGTTAAAGATCTTTTCAACAAATAATTTTCAGCTTGTCAAGATGGAAAACAAGATAGATAGATAGATGCCTTATTAGATAGATAGATAAATGAATAGATGGTTTCAAAGATAGATAGATAAATAAACAAATTCATTGATAGACAGAGAGATAAAAAAAAAAAAGATAGAAAAAAGATAGAATGTTTTGTAATTGTAACTTTAAATAACATTTCGGACGAAAAGGGTTAAAATACAAACTTTAACACATTATACGTTTTCTCGTTTGTATAGTTTATTTTTCTCGCTAGGTGTCTTTTTTTAAAATGACAAAAATTTACTTTTGCTTTAATAGAGTTTACATGGATTTTATGATGTTTTTAGACTTTTTTTTTTAAAGTACGAGAAGTTCATTTAAATTATGTAAAATATTTTATTAGTTTTAAAGAATTAAACTAGATATCAATTTAAATAAAGTTGTATTATTATTTATAAAATTAACATATTTAATATCTAGAAGCCACAAATCTATACTTTCCATCAACGCTGTTAATAGTGTTTGATGGACAATGTTCTATAGTATATCTAATAAATTTTAAGACCGAAAGTTAGACAGATTTAGAAATAGACGGATAAGTATGTATATGAACAAAACAATAGATATATATTACTTTGCGTCAATAAACAAATAGATTGATGTACTAAAAACAAAATATACAGACATCTTGACAGATAGAGATAAAAATACAGATAGATAGAAAAATAGAGATAGATAGATAGAGATGATAAATTTTAGAATTCTAAAAGTAAATCTCTTCAAATAAAAATTTGTAATGCCTGTTTAAAACATTTTAGTGTTGGTACTCACACACACACACACACACACACACACACACGCATACACACACACATACTCACACAGATACACACACACATACACACAATCTTGTGTGTGTGTAGATTCTTACGTGATGTTGATTCACGCCTGCCTCAAAAAATACACACACACATACACAAAAGTAAGAATAAGGGTATAAGTAAAAATGCTAAAAATTTTATCCTAATTGATTTTAGCTTGCTAACATGGAACTCATTTATTATTAAGTTCGTTCTTCCATTAGGAAGGGAGGAATTGGGGTTTAGGGGGTGGATGGGTGTATTGTTTTTTTAGCCTGCTGCGAGTTTCACTTTATTAGAGAACATGGAAATCTGGTGTAACATCCATATTGGTGCTTTTCCCATCCTCCTTATTTTGAAAATAAAGAGGGAGCGGGTTAGAAAGTTACCCTTTCCAGGCCTAACCCCTGCGGGGCTAACCAGTAGTACCTAAAACTAACCTAACCTAACCTAAAGTAATAAACAAATGTAAAAATATCCCTTCTTATTTTTAAAGAATAGTATAAAAGATAACAGCCAAGGATCGAAAGGGATAAGACAATGGCCAATAAATTGATGTCCATCCCCGCTGATGATGCACAAAATAACCCCTTCAGTAGATACAATTAGTGGTTGAAACGTTTGGACACTCAACATAATTGACTAACCAATCAAAATTTAATAAAAGTCCCCAAAGTTGTTAATAAGAAAACTTTATTATAAAACTTAAGGGACTAGTGTAATAAAGAGTCAAATGTCCCCTTCCTCCCTGTAAAATAGTAGAGGATTTTTAAATCTTCCATTAACCTATCCTCGTATTCCATAAAAAAAACAACCCATTCATACCACACAGAATAATAGCGGATTTTAGAATAACATAAACTCAAAAATCACAATTGAATTCAATAAACACCAAAGACTTATATTGTAGTGTGATTATAAAAGTATTTGAATCTAAAGAAACAGCCTTAATTTGGCCGTTTAACCCGTAAACTCTTAGGAGTGCTACAAATTATCAGACTTTCATTTTTATTTTCGATAGATAGATGGGAGATTTAGAGTATCAAAAAAGATAGATAGACATTTGTATGTAATTTAAAAGAGTTTATTTTAGGGAAGACCCCAAATTTGGTCCTGTGATGGTTTTAGGTAATTTTATAATCAGATTTAAGTCATGGGGTGGTTTTAAGCTATTTTTAGTGTAGACATATTGTAAAATTATATGTAAAATTATAGAAATATAGACAAGTAGATAACAAAACACCAAGGATCTAAAGGGATAAGACAATGGCCGATAAATTGATGTTCATTCCCAATACTGATACACAAAATTACCCCATCTTTAGATTAAAATTAGTGGTTGAAATATTTTGACACTCATCTTTATGAACCAACAAATTAAAATTCAATAATAGTCACCAAAGATGTTAAGCTAACGAATAAGAAAACTTATGGGACTAGTGTAATAAACAGCCCAATGTCCCCTCTCTCCCGCGGATAGATAGACCAATGGATAAAAAAAGATAGACAGATGGATAAATATAGTAATCCTACCTCTTTTGCGATCATACGCATCTTCTCAAAGTTGACTAGATTGTCCACGATACTGTGGTTGCCCAGGTGGATGAAGGTCAGGTCCTTCTTCACCACCGGGTAGAACGGAATGATCGGCGGCTGCACGTTCTCCGAGTTGACTAGATTCCTATAGCGGCTCATGTTGCGCGAAGGGTCCATCAGTTGCTGCATCTCGGTGAACAGCCGCTGATATTTGCCCGGCAGCTTTTCCCACGTGGATTTCAAGCGGCTGACGCTACCGTGGCCCAGGCCGCTGATGATGGCGAACATGGAGTTGAAGTTTTGCGTCTCCTTGCACTGGCGCGCGATTTTGATAAACTGTTTGATGACGCGCATGCGCTTGTGGGGCGAGGGCTCGGACACCACCTCGGTGACAACCCACATCATCTCCCGGTTGACCAGCGCGCTGAAGGTTGACAAATTCGGGGTGCCATACTTGGATTTAATTTCAAATAGATCCTCAACATATTCTGTTGCTTCAATTTGTCGAAATATCGTAAAGTCTTCAACCATAAGTTGTGTCGACACTTCAACAGGGTTTAACTGAAGCATAGTCACTATTGATTCCTTTTGCAAGTCTTGTGTATATTCATCTGGCAACAGCGCTTCGCTGTCATGGATATTTTTGATATAATACCTACTGGCCAGGCCAATACGCTCGGCCAAATTTTTAAGCGCGTCGGGCAGGGTGCGCTGTTTGACGAACCCGCCCTCAGCGACGGTCACCTCGCACAGCGTGTAGTTGGTGCTGGGCTCGTTGGTGATGCCGAATTCCTGGAGGGACAGCATCACCACCTCGTGGGCGCTGGTCTCCTTGTGGACCAACAGGTACTTACACGTTTGGTCACTTTTGTACACTTTAAGTACATGCTCGGGAAACTCGGACCTATCCTCGGACGAGCTCCCGTTCTCGTAGCCGCCGCGCTCGTTAATATGGTGGCTGTGGTGCGCAG
Source organism: Acartia tonsa (assembly GCF_053477335.1). NCBI lineage: Eukaryota > Metazoa > Arthropoda > Copepoda > Calanoida > Acartiidae > Acartia > Acartia tonsa. Next base: position 57,256,244 of record NC_137263.1, on the reverse strand, counting down.
CCGCCAGGCTGTTCACGGGGAACATATGATGGGCGGCGGCTGCCGCCGCGCTTGAGGTACACGTTGATCCGCCAGTCATGCTCGCCTCATCTACGTCATCTAATCCGCCGCTGCCGCCTAGATGCTTCGGCTTGTTGAGAAACTTATTAAACGCCCGGTTAAGCAGCTGTTTTGAGCTGAGGGCTAGAAAGCGACCGCTGGCCCCCGGCCCAGCCGCCATACCAACAAACGAAGACTGGTCCTTTTTAGCGGCCCGGCCGCTGTTTGTAAACTGTGACATATTATCGCTGCTATAGCCGCTGCGAACGCTGCCTGTGGTTGAGTAGGCGATGTTTAGATTGCCGGCTGACGAACTGCCGCCATCTACACTTGATTCCATCAGCATGTTGTGGTTGTTGTTGTAGTATTTGCTGCGGGAACGGCCGTTGCCGCCAGATTTCCCGCCGTTGGCGGCATCTTGCTGCGTCGCCTCTTGATGTAACATGTCCTGAAAGAATTTAAAATTTATTATCATAAAAAAAACATATTTTTTTTGCTTTTGGATTCCTGTGATTTGAATTACGTTGAAAAAATGTTATTGTCAAATGGCAAACACTGTTTAACAATTGACTAAAGACGTACAGACAGACACATCTAATTGTAAAAAGCTTCGCTCAAAAGTAGAAAAATGAACCTCATATGTTAAAAGATTGCTTTTAAGAGTAATACTCAAAGAATATACACTTATTAGAGAGACGTACAGACAGACATTCAGTTCCTAATTGTATAAAGCTTTGCTCAAAAGTAAAAAAATGAACCTGATATGTTAAAAGATTGCTTTTTAGAGTAATACTTAAAGAACATACACTTTTTAGAGAAACGTACGGACAGACATTAAGTTCCTAATTATAAAAAGCTTCGCTTAAAAGTAAAAAAATGAACCTGATATGTTAAAAGATTGCTTTTTAGAGTGATACTCAAATGGCAAACACTTTTCAGCAGCTCAACTGCCCGGCCGTACTTGGTATTCTGTTCAAAACTCTGGCCGTTAACCTCGAGGATTTGATCACCCTTCTTTAGGCCAATCTCTTCCGCCTTAATTAATATAATTTAATTAGTTTGGGATAATTGTTGTTTTTTGATGATTAAAATAATCACGCAACCTTGTAAATCATAATTAGTTATTTATCGCATTGTATTATGGACAGCTTTCTGCGGATATTAAAAATGAAATGAAATATTATAAGATTAATCCAGTTTTGTTAGCCCAGACTGACCTAAGGATCGGTCTAACAAAACTGGTATTGTTTGATGATTTTTATTTTAATATTTGTGGAAAATTGTCTGTAATACGATGCAATATATGATTTTTAAGTACAGTATGGTTGAGAACCGGTTTTAATTCAGCGGATATTAACGGTTTCAATTTATTTTTTATCCAGGGATCTAAAGTGATAAGACAATGGACGATAAATTGATGTACATCCCAATGATGATAAACAAAATTACATAATCTCCGTAGATTTAAATCATTAGTTTAAAAATTTGGACACTTCTAGATTGGAATCGTACAATTTAATAAAAGAACCCAAACTTTTTGACGTTGTCCCCTTCGTTTGATTAAAAACTTTGGGGACTAAAATTAAATCTTTTGGTTTGTACAAACTATTCCACCAAACAAGGGGTTATTTGTTAAACCTCATTGGGGATGTAAATCAATTTATCATCCATTGTCTTATCCCTTTAGATCCCTGATTGGTTTACAGTTATATTGAAGTACATATTAAATAATAATATTTGTAATTGAAATACAAAATTACTCATATTTTGATTCATTTTCCTCTTAAAATGTTTAACCCCCCTTTTTTATCTATAATACAAAGTAGAACGATGTTTGTTTGTCTGTTTGTCTGTCCGTTTGTTTGTAGCTAAGAATCTCGCTAACCGCCGAACCGATCGGGTTCTCCTTTACAGTGTAGCTTCTCATAGGTCCCGGATAAATTTATAACTATTTTCTTGGGGGGTGGGATACCCCTAACCCCCCTAAAAAATGAAAAATACCCCCCCCCCCCAAAAAAAAAATTTTTTTTTAAAATTTTCTTTAAAATCTAAAACACGAAAAATTAGTTTGATAAAACCTCTTGGGGCAAAGCCCCTAGAGGCTAGAGCTAAACCGCTAGTATATAAAAAACAATAGGAAGAGAGGGGTTATTAGACTGTAAATTATGCTGGTGCCCACACACGTTCTCTTATTCGTTGTCAAAAAAAACTTTTGGGACATTTATAATATTCTTGATTGTGTTATATAAACCATAATTGAAACAGTGCAGCGTATAGTGTCCAATAAAAATGACGTCATACAATACAAATGACCAATGATAGGTCAGTATACATTGTAATTGGCCATAGGTAAATTGTACTCTGGCCTATCATTGGTCATTTGTAGATCTCTGCAATTTGTAGAGGGTTGATTTATTTTCTATAGGGGGGGGGGTGGGGGTGGGCAAAAAGAATCAAAACTAACTTTGTGGGATAATATTAAATTTTGACTGATGAACGTCACACATCCGTCTATCCAACTAACAAATATTTTAACCCGAGAGGGAGAGGACCTCCAATATTTATTTTTGAAAACAAAAATAAGTAAATAGAAGACAAAGTTTCAAGTATGGCTTCGAAACGATTAATATCCGCTTGCTTGATTAGAACCAGTTCTTAGCCATACTGAAAAGACATGTGTAGTAACGTATAGCAGACAATTTTCCACGAATATTAAAATAAAATTATAAAATCAAGTTTGTTTTATGATAATTCTATTATTTTTCATTTTAATATCCGCTGGAAGCTGTCTATAATACGATAAATAACTATTCTTGCTCTTTGCTAGTATTTCTTGAAGTTTTGTGGAGGGTGTAAATTTCATCCCCACCCCCAATTTGTTTAAATGGACTACATTATAAGCAAGATCATCTATTTTACAGCTAATTATGTCCGTCCGTCTGTCTGTTAGGGGAAATGAGATGTGTAGAAAAAAATGATTTTACAAAAAAAATTGTGAGTAATATTCATAAAAAATTGCATGCTAATTTTTTTAATATTTGATTTTCTATATGGTTCATGCTCTAAAAAGCAATATTGACACGATACATTAACTAAAAAGTAGCTAAATACACAAAAATTAACTTTGACTGAAAACAAATTGGAAAAGAGAATTAAAAATATTATATCCGCAATAATGATAAACAAAATTAACCCCTCTGTAGATTTAAATTTTTATGGAAAAGTTTGGACACTACTAGTTTGTCCCAACCAATCAAAATAAAAAAAGATAAAATTTTGCAGCTAACGAATGAGATAACATGTTTATAAAACTTTGGGTACCAGTATAAAACTTTGGGTATAATTTACAGTCGAATGTCCCAGGGATCTAAAGGGATAAGACAATAGCTGATAAATTGATGTATATCCCCAATGATGATATACAAAATTACCCAGGCCGTAGATTGCTATTAGTGGTTGATAAGTTAGGACACTCAACTTATAATAAAATTCAATAAGAGTCTCTTAAGTTGCCAAGTCAACGAATAAGAAAATGTTATTATAAAACTTTGGGGACTGGTGTAATAAACAGCCCATTGTCCCCTTCCTTACTGATTAAATAATGTTATGAATGTTAAACCCCCGAGCATAATAGATTTTCAATGAGGTGGAGGGAGGGGGGGGGGGGTGCCCCTAACTGAATAGCCCCAAATTAATTGTTGGCATATAAAACTTGAAAATTTAACATTTATAACTAGCCAAGTATTAATGGATATATGATATACGTGGATATATTGACAGGGGAAAATTTGTTGTCAATTTAGCTTACTTTAATGGACCTTATTTATTGATCAGTTCGTTTATCAAGTCTGTGGGGAGGGGATGGACTAAAAGGGGTGGATAGAGGGTATCTTTATTTTTGCCAGTTGGGAGTATTACTTTATCAAAGTACATGAAAAACTGGTGCAACATCCAGGTAATAATATATCGATTCAATTATTATATCGACAATAGAAGTCGATGACAGATACTTTTATTTTGAAAAAAAATCTAATACATTTTTTTGTCGTTGGGGGTATGTTTCGGTTCGTCCCTCCGACATATTTGAAATTTACATAAGAGGGGAGGGTGTTCAACCTATATTTTTTTTTCTGGGAGGAGGTGGCCTAAAAACATGAATTTTGATGCATAATAATATCCCCCCTATAATATTTTTTAAGGAAAGGACGGCTATAAAAGATGAAATATAATTAGGTCATGAAAGGAAGATATAGCTTTTTGGTATTAATGATAAATTTGGATGTAAATAGACAAGCCGTTTCCCTAAAATGTGCCTAGTCGACCACAGAACCCGCTCTTTTTAAAACCAAATTGAAAATTAGGGACGAAGGCTTATCTGTACCACTTTAAATTCCTGTGACGTCATAAAATGAGGGAGATGAGAGGAGAAGTGGGAAAGAAAACCCCTAAAAAAGAGATGGAGAATATGAAGTCACAGGAATCAAAAGTGGTACAGATTAAGCTTCGTCAAAATAAGGTAGGGTTGGGTAGGTTTTCATGTTTCTTTGTGGTTATATTAGGAAGAGGGTAGCCCCGCAAGGTTTGGGCACAGTAGGTAAAGGCCCCACAGGGTTAGGGCCTCGAGTTAGCTAACGAAATAAAACTACCAAATTTATTTTTAAGAAATAAGAAAGAATGGGTTAATGAACTTTTAAGAAAGAAAAAATTACAGATTAAGCTTATTTTTCAAGCTTTTACATTAGTGAATGCAGCAATTTAAATGTTGACAAATTTAAAGTGCTTTGGGATGATTCTATTGTGCACCAAATTTAGCCAAGCCATGCTAGTTTAAAGGATATATTATTACTTGGAGGTTGCATCAGATTTTCATGTACTCTGATAAAGTGATGATCGCAGCTGGATAAAATAACGATAACCCCATCCACACTAATTACCCTTCTACTGGATGAACAAACTGGCCAAATAATGAGGTCCATATTAGCAAGCTAAATTGACTACAATTTTTCCCCTGTCAATATATCTACGTATATCCTATATCCATTATGCTAGTTTAACTTTAAGGATTGGGCTTTGGCAACTTTTTTATTCATACTCTAGTAGAGAACTCTACTTAACCTAACCTAAATATGTATGTGATTTTTTTCAATAAAGGGGGGGGGGGGGAGGTTTAAAATTGTACATTTTCACAGGGAGGAAGGGGACATTGGACTATAAATTACACTGGTACCCAAACTTTTATATCCACGTTATATTACTCGTTGTCTTAAAATCTTTGGGTACATTTACTAAAATTCAATGTGTTCAAACTTTTGCACCAATGATTTTGATAATTGGAAATGTTTATCAATCTATCGCCCATTGTCTTATCCCTTAAGATCTCTGTATTTTGCCGATTGTATCCCAAATAAAGGTAAAAGGTTAATTCGTTTGTTTATATGCTTCAAATATCTTTAAGGAAATAAAACAAGGATGACAACATCCATTTGATATGTTTATGTGAAAAAAATCAGTGTAGGTTCGGTGTAAACAATCCAATTTTACCAGGGATCTAAAGGGATAAGACAATGGTTGATACATTAATACCAACACCAACAAATCAAAATTCAATAACAGTCCTCAAAGTTGTTAAGCCAACGAACAAGAAATTGTTGTCATAAAACTTTAGGAACTAGTGTAATAAACAGGTTAATGTCCCCTCCTACATTTCAATTTTTCCTATATATTCTCACATCACATCACATCACATCAGCTGATTATACAAAAATAACCCACCTTAGAACCAGGCTCAACTTTAGACACAAAAATTCCATATCCCTTTTCATACCCGCCGACCACACTGAACTGCAGCGGCTCTTCGCGCGACGGCCGGGTCAGCGTGACCGTCCGTTTGCGCGCCTTGGCCGTGCACGCAAAGTTGAGCATGCGCAGCTGGCCGTGCATCTTCGACTTCTCCAGCTCCGACTCAAAGCGCTCGAGAAAGTCCATCATCCGCGGGTTGGTCTCGAAGTCGGTGAAGTGGTTGTTGACCCACAGCAGGACGACGCGCGTCACCTTGTCGCGCAACGTTGGATCCGCAAACCACTCGAGCAGCTGGTCTGCGACCTCGACCGACTCGTTGACAAAGGTGCGGTGCGTCAGCAGGAAGTCCTCAATGTAGGTCGGGTCCACGGACGAGTTGTCCTCCACCAGCTGGGCCATCAGCCGTTCAGGTATACCGCGGATGACAATATGACCCTTGCGCAGGCCGCCGTTGTTCACCGCCGACCCGCCAACGCCTCCACCACCGTTAACATCCAGCGTCCGTTGTTCTGTAACCAGAACAACCTCACCGTCTTTGCCCTCGTGCCGTTTTTGATTCTCCTCCCCCTGGTGCAGAATACGATAGTAGTCTGTCTGCGTGATACACACAAACTGGCAGTCGTCGCATTTAGTCCTCATGACCCCCGAATGGTATAACTTCTCCATAGTCGGCGTGATACCAAAACTATCGCCCAGCCCCAGCTGCCGCACCTCACCATCACCAACTTCGCCCGGCGGCAGCGCCGACTCAATCTCCACCTGACCGTTGATGATAACCGACCACGAGTCCAACTCTTCCCCATCGGTCATGACAATAGTGCCGGACTTTTCCACAACCGCAAAGACCATCGTTGCGACAAGGGCCCGTCTCACCGACAGTGTCATGTTG
>NC_137263.1:57107017-57247017 GCF_053477335.1 Acartia tonsa | reverse complement strand
ACAAAAATTGTGCAAATAATGGTGATTCCTGTGACGACGCTGGTGAGTGTTGATAGCTGTGGTTGTTGTTGTTGTTATTATGGTTGTTGTGGCTGTGGCGGGTCATTCTGCTGGTCCGGTCCTCCCTGGTGCGGGGGCCTACAGGATCCTCCGAGGGGGGGCTACCGTGTCTATGGTCAGATTGGGTTAAAACTTATAATATTGCTCATGGAGGTGGGGGGGGGGGGGACTATTGGCTATTTTTTACACTAGTCCCAAAAATTTTATGATTAAGCTTTCTTATTTGTTGCCTTACACAATTTTAGGGACTTTTATTGAATTTTGATTGGTTGGTTCATGAAGTTCAACCAATAATTGTAATCTACAGAGGGAATAATTTTGTGTACCATCATTGGGGATGTGCAACAATTCCTTAAGAATCCTAATGATTCAGTAATTCTAATATGAATTATACAGCCCCTTGGCGATAGGGGCGAATTGAAACAAAATAGGAACTAATACATACCTATAATCGCAACAAAACTGACATAAAAAAATACTTGTTATGTAAAAGAAGTGTAAAATATAAATTGTCCATATTCGTAAAATATGCATCTTCAAATTTTAAAAAAAATATCTATCATATTTATGCTTGAAGACTAGACACAGTAGAATATTTTTGGAGGTTAAAAATAGTTATTTATCGCATCGTATTATATAGACAGCTTTCCGCGCATTTCAAAATGAAAAATTATAATATTTAAACCAGTTTTGTTAGACTAATTCATGTATTTTTGTATTATGAAATTCCCCTTAACTAAAATAAAACAGCACTTTAAATCAAAAAAGCTTTCAAATTTAACCCCTTTTTTCAATGGGTATATAAAGCTTCAATTTTGACTTGCAGAAAAGTTATGGGCATAATAATTTTTCCTTTGAATAAAATATATCACATTTATATACAATAGAGTGAAATTAATTTGAATACGTTTTAGAAACTCCACTTCTTGATGATTTTTAGCCACCGTGTTAGTTGGATATCACCCTTTGCAGAGGTTATAAAAATTGGCAGGAATGAATTTGCGACAATAGATTCAGTGTTACATTAGAGCGCCCAAAAATATATAAAGAGGGTTGAAATGTCCGTGTGTTTTTTAACAGTACAGTACGCCAGAATTCTAAAGAGATAAGACAATGGCCGATAAATTGATGTATGTACATCCCTAGTGATGACACACAAAATTACCCCTTCAGTAGATACAAATTAGTGGTTGAAACGTTTAAACACTTAACTTGATAAACCAACTAATCAAAATTCAGTAAAAGTTGTTGAGCCAACGTATAAGAAAACGTTATAGTAAAACTTTGGGGACTAGTGTAATAAACAGCCTATAGTCCCCTTTCTCAATGACAGTATATGTTAAATTGTAAAGAGACTTGCAAAGGCAGAATTCAGGGAGGGATTGGACATTGGACTGTAAATTATACTGGTCCCAAAAGTTTTATAAACACCTTCTTTTATTTACTGGCCAAAAACTTTTAAAACTTTTTTTAAATCTTTGACTAGTAGTGTACAAACTTTTCAACCCATAATTAGAATCTACAAAAGAGGTTATATTATTTATCAAAATTCAGGGGAAACATCAATTTATAGTCCATTGTCTTATCCCTTAAGATTCCTATGTAAAGGGGGAATGCCAGGCTTTCTAAAAGGTTCTATTGGTTGCCGGCAAAAGACACACAACAAGAGTTAAAAATGTTGTGTTATGGATTCCGCAAAGTTGTCAGAATTAAAACTTTTTATATTAGCTAAAAATGTTTATGTTTATGTTAACATGTTCGTTCAACTTATAACTAAAGAAAAAAATGAACTTTTAGAAGCAGTATTTTAGTATTTGCCATTGTACTTTTTAAACTTTTGTACATTCTCAGTCTATTTGGTATCTCTCCAGTGATTTAAAGGGATAAGACAAAATTGGAAAGAAGATTAATTCATCTTCTATAGACCTTTCCCTATCTACCTACCCATGTATCTAAAGGGATAAGACAATTGCTGATAAATTGATGTTCATCTCCAATGATTACAGAAAATTACCCCTTTTGTAGATCAAAATTAGTAGAAGAAACGTATGGATACTCAATTTAATAAACATACCAATCAAACTTCTTTAAAATTCCCCAAAGTTGTTGAGCCATCGAATAATAAAACGTTATTATAAAACTTTGGGGACTAGTGTAATAAACAGCACATGTCCCCCACTGGGATTACTGTCTGTCGTTTATTTTGGTTATATAAAACGAGAGATTTTAAGGGGAAATGATGGTTGACCTTTTAGAATATTTATTATCTTTGCATTCTTCACACTTCAAAAATACAAAGGATGTGAACACAAGTAGAACTGGTACCCAAAGTTTCATGAAAATATTCATTGGCTTAAAAACTTTGGGTATTTTTATCAAAACTTAAATTTATTGGTTGGTGCAAACTAGCAGGTCCTAACTTTTCCACCAATAATTTTTTATCTACAGAAGCATAAAAAATATTGATTTTTCTATTTATGTTTAGTTTAAATTCTTGATATTATCTAAGCTGCAGACAAAAAAAAACCTTACTACTTTATATTATGCTAATTGTTTAGTACATAACATCTAGGGTAGTACAAGGGTGAGGTTAAATAATAAAACAATAGACCAAAACCACCCAAGACAATTATAAAGCTTCACTGAAAAGTACACCCGCTTCAGATAAGAACTTTCCTAGATCCTTCTTAAAAAGCTTACTTCTTTATACTAAACGTTGAGATTAAAAAAGGCGCAATGTTAATTTTGCAACTTTAACACTGCTAAACTTTGTTGTTTGTGTTGTAGTAATGGATATAGGATATATATGGATATATTGACAGGGGAAAATTTGTAGTAAATTTAGCTTGCTAATATGGAACTCAAATATTAATTAGGTTAATCAAGTATTAGGGGAGGGAAAGGGGCTGAATCGTTATTTTAGCCAGCTGTGATCATCACTTTATTAGAGTACATGAAAATGTGGTGCAACATCCGCATAATAATACATCCATTGTCTCGCAATATTATTTAGTTTCCTTGTTGTCATATCCCTTGGCCCAATAACATTCCTTCTTCCGTCCACGTAATCAATCTGAAATAAATAAGATGTTAAAAATTTAAAAAATAGCTCAAAACCTGCTAAAAAGCATTCCAACCGCCATGGATGTTTTATAGTTAATTATGCTCCATAATGATAGGAATGTTGACAAGAAGTTTCAGCCTTCTATCTAAAATGGCAGCCAAGAAAATCACAGTTCCTTTATAGAGTTACAGACTAACGGACGGACGTACAGACATTGTGAATTATAGAGAGCTTTCCGCGGATACTAAAATGAATTTATTGGACTAAATTCAGTTTGATAGCCGCGAGGGTCGAGGCCCGTGCTAACAAAACTGTTTTTAAAGTTATAATTTTTATTTTAGTTTTCGTGAAAAAATGTCCGTAATACGATGCTGTACATGATTTTTCAGTATTGCTTAGAACCGATTTTAATCCACCAGATATTAATCGGTTTCGTAGCTATACTGAAAATAATTATAATTTATATTTATATGTACAGTCAAATAACACATAATACATTGTATGATTTAAGTGAAATAAAATCACTTAAAATTAGTCAGGCAGGGAGTTGACATAAGATTGTAAATTACACTAGTTCCCAAAGTTTTATAACATTGGCTCTGAGTACTTTTAATAGACTTTTCAACCAATAATTTTAATCTATAGAATGGGGTTATTTAGTTTATCATCATTGAAGATCTGTATATCAATTTATCCTCCATTGTCTTATCCCTTAATATCCCTCCCTGGTTGCTGGTTGTTGCTCATGCTCAAATAATGACCGAGCCAAAAAGTGGTCAAGCAGGTGGAAAATTAAAAAGCGGGTACAAAAGTCGTCTTTGCTCTCTAAAATCACATCACACTAACCATCCACAAAATACTTTAATTTTACTGTCATTTTGAAGAATCTGACTGTTTTTAGACCCAACCTAAAGCTTCACCTCTTTTATACAATAGAGTATCTCACTGTCTATCTTCGGGGACTAAGGATATGACAATGGCCGATAATTTGATGTCCATCCCCAATGATGATACACAAAATTATTCCTTCTGTAGATTACTGTTAGTGGTTGAAATGTTTGGAGCATCAACTTAATGAGCCTACCAATCAAAATTCAAACCAAGTCCAAGATTTTTAGCCAACATATATAAAAATATTATTATAAAACTTTGGGGACTAGTGTAATAAACAGCTAAAACTTTAATTATTAATTTTAATATCCTCTAAAAGCTGTCTATTATATGATGCGATAAATAACTATTTTTCTTGAGTTGTCCGCACCCTGTATTCCTGTGCAAATCTGCTTATCTTTATTAAATCATTTCCTGCTCTTACATCTAAAGAAGGAGAATTAATCTGGGGAAGAAAAAAAATAAAAGTTTTTGACCAAATATAATTAAAAGGGTTAAAAGTATCATCAAAAGTGGACATTGTTCTGGTACCCAAAGTTTTTCAAACATATTTTATATAAAATTTGGGTATTTTACTTAAATCTTGAATGTTTGGTTCAAACTTAAAGCTTTATTACATCATTTCCTGCTCTTACATCATACGAAGGAGAATTAATCTGGAGGAAAAAAAATATTAAAGTTTTTGACCAAAAATATAATCAAAAAGGTACCATCAAAAGTGGACATTGTTCTGGTACCCAAAGTTTTCTTAACATATTGACTCATAAAATTTGGGTATTTTAATAAAATGTTTATTGTTTGGTTCAAACTAGACGTTATTAAGCTTTATTAAATCATTTCCTGCTCTTACATCTTACGAAGAAGGAGAATTAATCTGGAGAAGAAAAAGTATTGAAGTTTTTGACCGAAAAGAATTAAAAAGGGTTAAAAGTGAATTATAGAGCAGATGTTCAGCGGTCATTAAAAAAGTAAAATCACGAAATCTCTTTCAATTACATATTTTTAGGCCTTTTTAAACATGGCCTACAGACCGACGAACGAAGTAAATTATATACTGGATGCTTATTTGTAAAGAGAATCATAATAAAAAAGTCAGTCGTTTATTTAGAATAACAGCCGAGAGAATCACATTTACCCAATAGCGTTATGGACAAACTGACAGACGAACAGTCAAAGTTAATTATAGTGTAGCCTTTCAAGGCCTACCCCCCCCCCCCTTCAAGCACCCCAGGAGCTAGAGGTGCAGTTAACAATATATTTATATTCATGCGATCAAAATCAAATCTGGTATTGCAGTTAAAACAAAAACGGGATGCATTTTCCAAGTTGGGTGGAGTAAAAATAGTTTCTTTGCTTAAATTAAATAGTAATCTATGTATAATAATATTTACATGTATAAGCTTTGGGTACTTTTAATAAATTTAAATTGGTTGATTCCTTAACCAGCAGTGTCCAAAATCTTCAACTAATACATTTAAACTACAGAAGGGGTAATTTATTTATCATTATCGGGTATGTATATAAGTTTATCGTCCATTGTCTTATCTCTTAAAATTAATTTTAACTAAAGAAAAAGTGTTGATCTGCCCTACTATAATATATCATTTTATTTCGTATTGAATATTGATATAAGATTGGATATAGGATATACGTGGATATATTGACAGGGGGAAATTTGTCATCAATTTAGCTTGCTAATATGGACCTCACTTATTGGCCAGTTCGTTTATCCAGTAGGATTGGAGGGGATGGAGGGTATCGTTATTTTAGCCATCTGCGAGCATCACTTTATCAGAGTGCATGAAAATCTGGTGCAACATCCAAGTAATAATATATCGATTATTCCATATTGAATATATTGATATAAGATTCATTTTTCGCTACTTCTGCATATATAACAAGGATGATACAATTCTAAGCTATTGCACCCAGGGATCTAAAGGGATAGGACAACGGCCCTTAAATGAATGTACATCCCCAATGATTATTTACAAATTACCCCTTCAGTGAATTAAAATTAAAGGTTGAAACGTTTCAACACTTAACTAAATGAATCAACCAATCAAAGTCCCCAAATTTGTTAAGCAAACGAAGAAGAAAACGTTATTATAAAACTTTGGAGACTAGTGTAATAAACAGCCTATTGTTCCCTCTCTCTCTGCAGTAATATTTATTAAATAAGAACATCCAGAAAAAGGTCATATAATTATATAGTCTAATGCTTTCAGGTGCTTTATTTTGAGGGGTTACCCCCCCCCCCCCCATCACTTCAAGAGCCTCTAGATGCGTTAAGGGGATGGGTATAGCAAGTTATATAGGAACTTGAAAAATGCTTATTTATTTATTTTTTGCACACATGTACTTATTTATATTGCATAGATTATTGCAAAAAATAATAATCAGCTAATTACCTTTTATAGTCAGTAGACCAATCTAACCCCCAAATCCACGCTTTATCAGAAATACGTGTATTTTGAATGTTACAAATTAATCTTTTATGTTAAGTTAGGTTAAGAAAGATTTTAAAAAGTCCTGTAGGGGTTAAAAAAGTTGTTGGAAATATTTGCGATTTTCCTTTAACCTTAAATAAATTGCAAACAATTGATTTACTTATATTTTCATTATAACTAGCGGCAGTGCTCCTAGCATCTAGAGAGTAGGAAAATAGCCTAAAACCAAACTAAGATATAAGAATTAAATAGCCTAAAACCATTCAGGGATCTATAAGAGGCTTCCATAAAATGGAGAGCTCAATCTATTCAGTAGTGCTTAAGCCAGAGACAAAATAACCCTTACTACTTTGTATAATAGGAACGTTGATTTAAAGTAAGATTTATGAGAACCCCACAAGATTATAGCTTCCCGCAAGAGCCAGAAACACCAGAGATCTTAAAGGATAAGACAATGGCCAATTAATTGATGTACACTCTCTATGATGATACACAAAAATACACCTTCTGTAGATTACAATTAGTGGTTGAAACGCTTGAACACACAATTAAATGAGCCCACCAATTGAAATTCCCCGAAATATTAAGCAAACAAATTTTTGCGGTTTACTTATGTTTCTTTAATAATAGATTAGGTAAAATAAGGTTTATTAGAGCCCCGCAAGAGCCATAAACAATTTGTTTCTTCAATAATATATAAATTATGGGGGTGTTTATGGTCCACTATTGATTATAGGGAAACTTACTTATAATAATAATCTAATGCACTGCTATCTAAAATGATAAAAAAACTAGTTACTAAGCCTTTAACTCCAAGGACAATTTAAATGCAATTGGAGCGACCCCCCCACCCTTTTAAAGGGATCTTAAGGGATAAGACAATGGACGTTAAATTTATGTAAATGTCTCTTCTAAAGATTAGAATTATTGGTTGAAAAGTTTCGACACTGCAGGTTTGAACCAATCAAGAAAAAACTTTGAGTACAAGTATAATTTACAGTCCAATGTCTTCTCCCTCCCGGCCTCTAACCCCACTTCCAATAGAGATGTAACCTCGATGGGCTCTTGTAAAGAAAACTTTACTTAACCTATCCTAACAAACTTTTAATTTTCAACAAAACAAATATTTGCTGTTTCAAATATCTTAATTTATTTGGTATCGACCTTCTTAAAAGTTATTTATCGCCTTGTATTATAGACAGCTTTCCGCGGATATTAAAATAAAAGAATTATAAGATTCGGACCTTCTCGATTATCAAAACTGATATCAATACAATATTTTAATATTCGTGGAAAATTATATTAAATACGATGCTATACATGATTTTTCAGTATGGCTGAGAAACAGTTCTAATCTAGCGGTTATTAATCAGTATCGAAGCCATATGGAAAGTGTTCATCCTTGTTTTAAATCAATATTTTGTCAGAAAAAAAATTAATTATAAAATTGCAAATAGTCCCGTTATCAAGAAATTGTTTAAAAATTTAAAATTTTAAATCTCAATCAATAACAATTAAAAACTAATAAAAATTATCAAGGATAATATCTAGAAATTTGTAGCGGAGCTTTAAAGTAAAAATATTATTTTTTTTATAATAAATTCAGGTTCTTTAAAGCCTAGAAAACTAAAATTGCCTGTAATTTGAAGTATTTTGAAAATTGAAAATAAGAAAACCTCAAAAGAAAACTTGATATTAAAAGTTGAAAATTATCTTTCCGACTTGATTAGAACCAGTTCTCAGTCATACTTAAAAATCATGTATAGCATCGTGTTACATACAATTTTCCACAATATTAAAATAAAATCATAAAATTAATACCAGTTTCGTAAGCCTGGGCCTTCGGCCCCTTGTCGCTAACAAAACTGGTTTTAATCTAATAATTTCTAATATCCGCGGAAAGCTGTCTAGAATACGATGCGATAAATAACTATAGAAAAACTGCGCTATTTAACTTACCAATGAAAATCTATTGAAAATAAAAAAAATTGTGGTAAAAATTGACTGTTATTTTTCTAATGCTATTGTAATAATATAATTATTATACTTCATAATTAAATTTTTATATGCGACAAAATTATTGTCCTGATTTTTAGACTTGTAAATTATACTGGTCCCCAAAGTTTTATAAACACTGTCTTTGATTCGTTGGCCTAAAACTTCTTAATTTGTAAAAACTCGCAGTGCCTAAACTTTTCTGCCAATAATTTACTCTGCAGAAAAGGTAGGTTAATATTGTTTATTATAATTGGGGATGTACATCAAATTTATTGTCCATTGTCATATCACTTAAGATCCCTGCTTACTTTATTACTGTATATAGAAATTGCAGGGAGGGAGGGGACATTGGACTGTTAATTATATTAGTACCCAAAGTTTTAGAAACACTTTAATATTATTATTTAGCTTAAAAACTTTGGGTACATTTATTTAATTACCAGTATCCAAAACTTTTTTATCAATAACTTTAAATTATAGGGGTAATTTTAATTATCATCATTGTGGATCAACAGCAATTTATCTTACATTGTCTTATCCCTTAAGATCCCTAAATAATTGTTTTAACGACTTTATTTACAGGGATCTAAAGGGATAAGACAATGGTCGCTACATTGTACATCCCCAATGATGAAAAACAAAATTATCCCTTCTGTGGATTAAAATAAGTTGTTGAAAAGTTTGAACACTTAACTTAATAAGCCAACCAATCAAAATTCAAAGTCCCCAAAGTTGTTATGCCAACGAATAAGAAAACGTTATTTCAAAACTTTGGGGACTAGTGTAAAAAACAGCCCATTGTCCCCTCTTTCTGCGTAATAAAGGCATAGAGCAAAAAGTGCTTTTCTGCCTATAGAGTATATAAACATATAATTATAAAATTGATATTTAACAGTACATTAATGTGTAGCTTTTAGACAGAATTAGGATTTTTATTCTTAATCATAAATGAAAGCATCGTATTATAGACAGCTTTCTGCGGATACTAAAAAAAAAGATTGAAAGCAGTTTTGTTAGCCTTAGGGGCGTATGGCTTCCAGGCTAGTGAAATTGTCATCCATTGAAATTTGAACTATCAAAATTAAGTTTTATTAGGACTATATACTTTTTAACAGTTTTAATATGTGTAATAGAAGTATATGTATTAGTAGTTTTACAAGTAATACATTTCATCTCAATAATGATCACTTACTAATTTTCACTTTACTACAATGAAAGTACCCGTGTATCCGTACTTCTGTGTGTAGCGAAGGATCTCATTAACCGCTGAACCGATATGGTTATTTTTAAAGAAAAGCTTTTTGTTGGTCCATTAAAGACAGTCATACAGATGGGCAGTTACGTAGATATACGTACATACAATATGCTGAACAGACTAAAAATCGATGTACAGACAGACGGACAAACAAACAGACAGACAGATGGACACACAAACAACAGACAGACAAACAAACAGACAAACACATAAACAGACAGATGGACACACAAACATACAGACAAACCCACAAACAAACAGACAAACAGACAGACAGACACACACACAGACAGAGAGAGAGAGACACAAACAGACAGATGGACACACAAACAACAGACAGACAAACAAACAGACTGACACACAGACACACAGACAGACATACAAACAGACAGATGGACAAACAAACATACAGACACACACACAAACAAACAGACAGACAGACAGATAGACAGACAAACAGGCTGACAGATACACATATAGACAGATATACAGACATACAAACAGACAAACACATTAACAGACAGATAAATACACAAACATACAGACACACACACAAACAGACAGATGGACAGACAAACAGACAGCCAAACCCACAAACATAGAGACATACATACAAACAGACAGACAGATACACAAACAGACAGACAGATACACAAACAGACAAATGGACAGACACACAAACAAACAAATGGACAGACACACAAACAGACAGACAGACACACAAACAAACAGACAGATACACAAACAGACATACAGACAGACAGATGGACAGACATACAAACAGACAGACATACAAACACACAGACCTACACACATACAGACAAACACAAAAAACAGACAGACAGACCCAAAAACAGACAAGCAGACACACAAACAGACAGACAGACACATAAACAGACAGACAGACACACAAACAGACAGATGGACAGACAGACAAACAGACAAAGACATAAACAGATAGATAAATACACAAACATACAGACACACACACAAACAGACATACAGACAGACAGATGGACAGACACACAAATAGACATACAGACAGACAGACAAACACACAGACATACAAACAGACAGACAGACACACACACACACAGACAGACAGATAGACAGACAAACATACAAACAGACATACAAACAGACAAATGGACACACAAACATACAGACAGACAGACACACACATACAAACAGACAGACAGACACACACACAGACAGACAGATAGACAGACAAACAGGCAGACAGATACACAAACAGACAGACATACAAACGCATAAACAGACAAATAAATACACAAACATACACACACACACACATACAAACAGACAAACATACAAATAGACAAACAGACAAACAGATAGACACACAAACAGACAGACAGGCACACAAACAGACAACAATACACATAGAAAACAATAGAATTGGTATAAACAATTTAATAAAAATAAATTAACAGTTACTAATTGTTTAAAATGCTAAATTTTAAGTTTAAAACAAATAAATTATGGTTATATTAGCCAAAAAAATTAAAAAAACTTAAGGGATAAGACAATGGATGGAATTTTAACTTTCAACAATGGCATGGATCTTAATGTATATTTCCTATTATGATCAACAAATATACCTCTTCCATGTATTATAATTATGCGTAAAAGTTTTATCTGTGTCAATTTGTACAACCCAATTAACTTATTAAGAGTTAATGATTTTACCCAGCGAACGATTGTTTATTAAACTTTGGGTACCAGCATAATTTACAGTCGGATTTACCCTCTGTCCCTACAATTTGCCCCGCAGGGTTAGAGCCCCCCCCCTCTCCTCCCAACAGTGGCTAGAAATAGAAGAAAAGCTACTGTGAAAATATGACGAAACCCGCAACTTCGTTTCCTTCACATGAACCTGGGCAATTTTGTTAATTATCATTGGAGATGTACTTAAATTAAATTAAAATCCATTGTCTTATCCCTTATGATCCCTGTTTCAAAACCAAAGGTTGCTAAAAATATAGGCGTGGCCTTATTATAGTAGACGGATAATAATAGACATATATTTTTTCTGAGCTGGATTTTTAAATCATTTCAGTGGTAAGCCAGATCGGGGTGAGCCGAATTTCAGCCAATCACAGCGCGGCATTTCATAAAATGCTGTGCTCTCATTGGTGGAAAGTTGGCTCACCCCGATCTGCCTCACCACTAAAATGATTTAAAGATCCAGCTCTGGGATCTTAAGGGATAAGACAATGGACATTAAATTGATATGCATCCCCAAAGTTGGTGACTAAATTACTCCTTATGAGATAAACTTGAAAGTTGAAGGTTTTGGCACTACATAATAAAATCAACCAATGAAAATACTATGAAGTTTTTGAGCCAACGAATAAAATAACGTGTTTATAAAACTTTGGGTCTATAGTTAGGGGAATAAAAAAAACATTGTTAAAGTTATTTGTTGCATCGTATTATAGACAGCTTTTCGCAGATATTAAAATGAAAAATTATAAAATTAAATCAATGAATTAAATTTTATGATTTATATTTTAATATTCATGAAAATTTGTCTGTAATACGCTGCTATATATGATTTTCAGTATGGCTGAGAACCGGTTCTAATCCAGCGGATATTAAATGGAAAATGTTTCAATAAGTAGATATCTATTTTATAATACTCAATTGCCCGGATGCGATACTTAATTTTATAGTGTGGTTGTTTTCAAAGGGGTTTAGGGCGAGGGCAATAGAAAATATATCAATCGTCGTTCAAATTCAAGAATTTTGTATAGATATTATAGCTTGAAATAGTAGGGGATGTAGGGGAAATATTTCATTTACATGATCATTTTTGTAGGTTTAAAAGCAATTA
Organism: Acartia tonsa; assembly: GCF_053477335.1. Classification (NCBI taxonomy): domain Eukaryota; kingdom Metazoa; phylum Arthropoda; class Copepoda; order Calanoida; family Acartiidae; genus Acartia; species Acartia tonsa. Next base: position 57,234,442 of record NC_137263.1, on the reverse strand, counting down.
AGATTTAAAGATTTACATATTATATACAGATTTCCGCGGATATTAAAATGAAATATAATAAGTTTTAAACCAGCTTTATTAGCCCAGAGGAGCCGAAGTCCCTGGCTAACAATATTGGTATTAATTTTAGGATTTTTATTTTAATATTCGTGGAAAATTGTCTGTAATAAGATGTCACACATGATTTTTTAGTATGAATATTTATCGGATATTAAACAGTTTCGATGCATACTGGAATAATTTTAAAAAAGGCTCAAACAAACATAGAAAGTAAAAATAGAGTAGCTTCGCTATTGTGTTTAAATGACGGACTTACGAAAATAATTTCTGAGAGTAAAGAAAAATTTTAATAAATTATAATTAAGACAACAGCGTATAAGCAAACAAAAAAAAGTAAAAATAGAGTAGCTTCGCTACTGTACGTGAATAACGGACTTACCACAATCATAAAAAAATCTCAAACGAACAAAAAATGTAAAAATAGAGTAGCTTCGCTTCCATTGCAAAATGACGGACTTGCCACAATCATTTCTGATGGTTCAAGAACGAGGCATTCATGTTGTCTGAAAAATCAGACATATGACGTCATAAAAATGAAGATGAGTGTAGAAATAGAAAAAAACCTATTCCTTCAATTTTTATGACGTCACTTGGCTGATTTTTGAGACACTTTGTTCAAGAACAATTTTAATAAAAAAAATTATTTTTACAAATGCAAAAACAAACAAAAAAGTAAAAACAGGATAGCTTCGCTTCCATTATGAAATGACGGACTTACCACAATCATTTCTGATGGTTCAAGAACGAGGCATTCATGTTGTCTGCGGGCTGACCCTCCGACTCGCTTTCCAAAACTGAAAAATAAAAATAAAATATTAGAATAATGGATGTAGAACATTCGTGAATTTAATAACAAGGGATAAATTTAGGTTGCTAACATGGACATCATTTATTGATCAGTTCATTCATCCAGAAGATATTCAGTTCAGCATTCCATCAGTTCAGCATTCCATCGGTGATGGTCACACATATTTTAGTGTCCACGTAAATCTACTTTCTTCCCCATCACCCCCCCAATATAGCTGAGCGTGAATCACCTCCTTTCTTAACTTACCGCAAACCGCACCTAATTGTACTCACCGTACATTTACCTAGCTTGCCTGCCAGCACCATACATCGCAGACCAATAGGATAACAGATATAACCACGTGATACATAGAGCTAGAAAACTATTGGCTACAGGTCCAGCCAACCATAGTGAACATTAAATCACGTGACAACTCCAGCCTGGTGATTGGTCAATTAAACAATAAGAACGAAAAATTGTGAACACGTGCACCAAGTGAACACGTGCACCAAGTTAAAGTGCATTAGTTTAAATACTACCGATAAACACACAAGTGAATTTCACAAGCTACAGGCCAATTTTTTGTCTATGATATTTTATAATTAAAGTGAAAATAAATTAAATTGACCCTTTTTACATAATTTCACCTATCTTTCAGAACCAATCACCGAAATGGCGGAATCGGAGTCAAGTGACAAAATTAAGGACATAGTTTTCCAATATGCCAACCGCTCCAATGGCAATATTGGAGCCACAGTGCTCGTCAACATCCTATCGAAGATTATGAAAGGTGAAAACAACTTTAACACCTCAGACCAGCTCGATAGAATCAAGAAGATTGAAGATGACCTGGAATTATTCAAGCAAGGAGGCGGAGACAATCAGGAGAAGATCCAAGCAATCCAGAACAGCATCGACAACCTGAAGAGCTCAATCCAAAAGTCCGATTTAGCACTGAAGACCAAGGTAGATGAAATGATTATCCACTACGACAATAGAGTGGAGAAATTAGAGCAACTCTCCACCCTACAGATCCTACAGATCAACGAACGCGAACGGAGGGACCGATCTTTTTCGATCAAGGTTCACAACTACGCAGACTATTCAACATCTGGCCAGCCGCTAGTGCAACATATTTTCGATAAACTGCTGAAACCTTGCCTTATGGATGCTAACAAGCACGGAGAACTAGATGAAGTCCCTGATTCCTGGATGCAATGCATAGAATACGGCCACCCATTAGGCAATAACAGGGACACAACAGCTCCACGCAATTTCATAATCCGGCTACGCTCAAGATACTACCTGGACGCAATATTGAAGCACAAGAGAGCTCATGTGGACGGCCTTAACGAGCAGAACCTCTCCACCAGCAAATCATACGCAGAGTCAGTCCGGTCTGGGAAGCTCTATCCATGCAGGATAGGTATAGATACCACTGCCCTTGACAGAGATGTACTGTCCTGGCTCTGCCGTCACAATGAGGTACACCGAGCATACCTGAGAGGTCAACGCATCGTATTCAGCCTCAGAAACAAACAGCAGCAATTTTTCACTGTTCAGAACCCATATGGTCGTACACTTAAGGAGCTTATCTCCCCGGTGATCGATGAGAAGAAGTGGATAAGATCCAAGAACAAACAGAGCCCTTTTGCACAGCCAGCCTACATTAACGGTCGTTCTAATGAAAGGCACCTGCTTGATATGCTAAACCCAACGAAACAGAACCCCCTGCTAATGGATGAGGAAGACGACCTAACTGAGGAAGTCATCATAGATGGAGTGACAAATATCGAGGATACAGACAACAGCAGGAAAGCAACGGCGGTTAATAAGAAGAGGAAACATGCGTTCACACCGCTTAAACTGTTCGATGAAAACAACAGAAGCCCAGCCGTGAAACAGCTGAAATTCAACACCCCCCTTCAGAACAGATTTGGAATACTACCACCAGAAATTACGCTGGATGCAGAGGACTCAATTATACGTCAGCTACCACAGGGTGGACCACTGAAGCAAAGAATTAACGAGACGAAGGAGAAGATTAATGCGGACACGGCTAGCTTATCGGACAAGATGGTAGACAATGCTATGGTGAGTGAGATAGCTCTCACCCTCATCGAGAGTGAAATGTCCGACCTAAAGAAGAAAAAGGATTCCAGAGCTTCCTCTGCAGAGAATACTAGAAACACCTCCAGGAATGTATCCCCGTCCAACGATACAGCGATCAATGATACCTCGACAGAGGCCATCGAAGATGAGGAACCGAAGAAGCAGAGGAAGCCGCGAACATGCCGCAGCTCACAGCAGACCACCGGTAACTGATTAACCACTCGCGGTTCACTAACAGTTGGAACTGCGACACATTACCTGATTAACCACTCGCGGTTTTTACTAACAGGTCACTTATATACCTGACTAACCACCCGCGGTTTATTAACAGGTCACATACATACCTGACTAACCACCCGCGGTTTATTAACAGGTTACTACTCAACTGATTAACCACCCGCGGTTAAATAACAGCACCCGGCTATTTTATTATCATGCATTTGGTGCTAAGTTAGTTAAAATAAATGCGGGCAAATCTTCATAACATTAGGCCACCCGCGGCAAGTCATATCCACCCGCGGATTAGTAATGCGGGTATTATAAATTATAAATCATAAACTAAGGACCCCAGGCCACCCGCGGCAGGTTTTGATCATGGCAGCATTATGTCATATGAACATTAGGCCACCTGCGGCGAGTTAGGTCCACCTGCGGCCCATATAATCAAGCAGGTCCAATCGGCAAGTTTTTTACTTAAATATAACATAGTTTCTTTAGTAAATATAGTATTTAATAATGTATATCATTTAAATGTAACCCAGTAATATTTGTTCCATTTTTTTATTACCGATCGACATAGTGAATATTAATTAATATCGCATACTTTGCAAAAGTCTAGCTAACAAAAATGTGCTCTTAAATTACATAAAGGGTGTTAATATTTACGTCTATAATATTTAGTTGCATTGGCACTTCTTTTGCCTCTAGCGAATTAAGAGCTAATGATTTATACTGTTTACATACACCCCAGCAAATAAGTAATAGTTTTTCACGCTTTTCTTTTCTTTCCTTTTTACAAATCGTACTACTTTCTGTCCGACAAAATCAATTTATTAAATTGTATTTTACTAAATCATATAGTTGATTTCTTATCTTTACATAATCGAATAGTTTTGGCTGACATAATTATTGTATTGATTTGCATTTTGTTATTTTGTTAAATCGTATAATGTCTAAGTTTTAACTGATATAAAAATATTTACTCGAACATATTTTTTTTGCTTTTAATCACGTAGATTTTGAAACCCAGCAATAATCTAAATCTTTATAATCTAAACTGATATACTCTTTTTTTACAATACTGCTATTTGATATAATTTAAATTGTCTATGTTTATTTTCTTGAACTGAACTGTAATTATTTTTCTTCTTCATATGATAATATTAATTATGACTGTATCCAATATATTAGGTACCTAAGCGGATAATTTAAAACTTTAAAAATCTTTGATTGAAAGAGGGGAACACACGCATTCAGCGTGGGGGGGGGGGGAGGGTAGAGTCCGAGGAGACTGAGATGCAATTTGACCATTTTACCAGACCCAAAGTGGTTCCCTTGGGGGGGGGACCGGGGGCGGGTGGGAGGGGGAGGGGGTGGACCAACAGGGAAACATGCTTGGTCGGCCACGGTGTCAATAACATTAAGGTGTGTAGTAAATTCGATTTCGAAATAAGATTTAAGACATTACAATTTGATGGAGGATGAAATAGTAGCTAATAATAACAATAATGATGATGATATTAATGTATTGAGAGAAACGGTTCGTGCCGAGGTTAGGGCCATTAATGTCGACGATAATAACGTAGCAAATCTACATCAATTAATTGATAGGAGCATTCTTGAACTTAATGAAGACTTAAGATTAGATTTGAAATGTCAAGTTCTTTACGGCAACAATTACTTAGAATTTGTCGAGGATTTTAATTTACCTTCATGCGATTATTATAGTGAAGAATCTATTAAAGACTTTATGAATTCTACAAACACAAAATATTTGTCTACTTTTTCTATTAATATTCAGTCCATCTTGAGCAAGTATAACGACATTTCATTATTTATAGACAACTTAAACTCAGGGAAGTCTAAAGTAAATATCTTAGCAATGCAAGAAATATGGCACTCGGTAGACCTAACATTTAACGGATATCAATATTTTAAGAAAAATAGGACGTTAGGAAGTGGAGGAGGAGTAGGCTTTTTAATAAGTAAGGGTATAGCTGTTACAGTATTGAACGATGAAGAATTTTTTAGAGACCGAATATATGAATGCATAACCTTAAACATCACTATAAGTAATCAGAAATTTATATTACTCAATATTTACCGTCCCCCAAATACACCAGGCATAACTAGGAATGCAGCCATTAACGATTTTCTGGAAATACTTGAAGCACATTTAGACTTTTTGAGTAATCATAATATACCAATAATTATATTTTCGGATTTTAATATAAACCTTTTTAAATTAAACCAACCTAATTCCGAAGCCTGTTCATTATTTAATAGCTTAATATCAAATGCATTTATCCCAACAATAAGTAAGGCCACTAGGGTAACAAATAATACCTTTTCATTAATTGATAATATAGCCTGCAAAGACATCATAGGAAAAGTAGATTTATGCGGAATAATACCAACCAATATTTCAGATCATTACATGTTAGTAAACCTAATCCAACTAAAAAACCCTCCAAAGAATTCGCATAAATCTTCTTCTCACTCAAAAAGAACTTTCAATGCTGAAAATCTAGAAAAATTTAGGACAGAGCTAGCGATTACGGACTGGAGAGAAGTGATGAATGAAAAGACAGACGTAGACAGAGCATACACAATATTTATTGAAAAATTTTTGAGTATTATGAATAAAAACATTCCTTTAAAACCAGTTAACAATAGAGAGCGCAACACACCGATAAACCAACATATGGACAAAGAGTTAAGAAAATGTAGGTTGAAAAAAAGACAACTATTTTTAGCAAGTAAAAATTCATTAGAGGACGCAGAAAGATATAGAAGTTATAGGAACAATTTCAACAGGGCTAATAGGAAAGCAAAAAAGTTACACTATAGAGAAAGAATACTCGATGCGGGTGGAAATTCTAAAAAACTTTGGGACGTATTAAAGGATACAATGGGGACCAGTAAGAAGGACACACGGATAGAATACATTGAAACCGAGGGTACTAAAATTTATAAGGACATTGAAATAGCAAACAAGTTTAATGAATACCTAGCGAATATTGGTCGTAATCTCACTCCACTGCTACCCAAAATTAATAGTAGCACTTTCCATAACTACCTACCTCCCCCGTCGGAAAATAGTTTTTTTATAAGACCAATAACCGAAAGGTTTTTATTAGAACTAATAGGAAACATGAAGCATAAAAAAAGCTCTGATGACAACGATGTCAGTATATACCTAGTCAACTTTGTAAGAATAACTATAATTAGACCGCTTTTGCATATAATAAACCTTAGCTTTGAAACAGGCAAGATGCCTGATAAGCAAAAGGTCACAAGGACTATATTAATTCATAAGAGCGGACCATTTTTCTTACTCGATAATTATCGAGGTGTCTCATTAATAAATAGTTTTTCAAAAATTCAAGAAAAATGTGTATATATACAATTAATGGACTTTCTACAACAACAAAGATTCTTTAATAAATTACAGTATGGATTCCGACCAGGCAGGTCAACTTATCATGCCATTTTACATCTAGTCAACAAAATTACAACGTGTCTTGCATCTGGGAGAATCGCCATGGTGGTTCTTCTAGATGTAAGAAAATGTTTTGATATGTTAGATCGTAGTATTCTCTTAAAAAAACTTGAAAATCTGGGGGTTAGAGGACATGCACTAAAATGGTTCGAGAGCTACTTTAAGGACAGACGCCAAAAAGTTTTTTATAAAGGAATAAATTCAAATAACACTGTAACGATTGATTGGGGAGTTTTACAGGGGTCAATATTGGGCGTTTTGCTTTTCTTAATTTATATAAACGATATTAATGCATGCTCGGAAACATTATTAAGCTATTTATTTGCAGATGATAATTGTGCATTTCTAGAAAGCGATAATTTAACGAATCTTATTAATTTAGCGAACACAGAATTACCTAAATTATTAGCTTGGTACAGTAATAATAAACTCCTCCTCCACCCGAAAAAAACTAAAATATTAATCTTTGGACTTCCCAGAAATGATCGTTTTTTAACTAATATAGACCTAGGTCTTTTAAATGAATTCCCGGTTTATTTTGATATGAATGATGAAGGGCAAAATTCCCCTGAGAAAATTACCAAATTAACGTTAACCCCGAATGAAAATGAAAAATTTTGTAGACACCTTGGAATTTTAATTGATAATAAGCTGACTTATAAATATCATCTCGACAACTTAAGGATTAGGATAAGTAAAATTATATTCTCAATGAAAATGATGAAAAATTTATTACACAAACGCCATCTAATTTTAATATATAACGCATACTTGAAATCTTTACTAGACTATTGTTCCCCATTATTTGTAGGAATTCCAGAAAGTTATATTAAACCTATTATGAATCTACAAAAAAAGGCAGTAAGAATAATATGCAGAAAAGAGAATAGGGCTCATACTAAGGATTTATTTATTGACTTGCAAATACTCCCCTTCAAGAAATTAATACTATATAACACTGCCAGATTCATGTACCTTTATAAAAACAAAAAGGTACCAGCAACTTTTGACAATACCTGGAAATTAAATAGAGACATCAGAAATAGAGAGTTAAGGAACGATAACGATTATCATGTTCAATTTACAAATCGTTCCTATTTGAAAGCATTACCGCTCTACCGATTTCCAGTAATCTGGAATAATTTACCAGCTGAAATCAAATCAGTAGAGAACAAGAACGAATTTAACAGGAAAGTGTTCTTGCATTTATTATTAAGATAGGAAAATGGCTGCGCAATTTTAGCATATATAATTCCTTATTTTAATTTTAGTTGTAAATTATAATTACAAGGTCTAGCAAAGCATTGTTATGGAAAATTAACTGACATCATATAGATATGTGTGTACTTTTTTTTTTTTTTTTTTCTTTTTTCTTTAATTTAAATTAAATTTACACAGTGAAAATTGACGCAATCGCAATTACCTCATATATTACGCAGTTTATTTAAACTCTTAGGCTGCAGTTCATAAATTGCCAACGGCAGCGACACTTTTCTACCAATTAAAACTTAAAAGTTGTTTACGCAAACACTTCATATTTTGTCGAATAGATTAAGTAATGCCAAAGTTCACACAGCCGATTTAAATACTTATTAACAAAAATTTTCTCTTCTTTTTTCAAACGAACAAGTTTAATTATAAGAGCAGCTTTGGATCTATCTATCTAACAAGTTAAGTTTATTTAAACTCTTAGGCTGCAGTTCATAAATTGCTAACGGCAGCGACACTTTTACCAATTAAAACTTAAAAGTTGTTTACGCAAACACTTTATATTTTGTCGAACAGATTAAGTAATGCCAAAGTCCACTCAGCCGATTTGAATACTTATTATCAGCAGACAAAATTTTCTCCTCTTTTTTCAAACGTACAAGTTTAATTATAGAGTAGCTTTGGATCTATCTATCCAACAAGTTAAGCTCAACAATTTCATTTAGTCGCAGACGTAAACAATCTATAATTTAATAATTATTAAATCGAATCTTCCATGGTGCTAAAACACTTAATAACAAGTGGACTAAGTATAATTATAGAATAGCTTTGGATCTATCTAACCAAAAAAGATAAATATTTTGGAATGACTAGTTTTTAGCCGAATGAGTCTTTATTAATATCATTGTTCGTTTTATTATTCATATAGGAGTATTCAAATTAGTTTAATCATTTTTTTTGTACATAATAGGATGGTGAATATATATATTTATTTGTTAATATGTTAAATAAACTAATCCAGAATCTCGACGCTTGGCTCGCGTCGCTCCTCGTGTTCTGACTCGGAATCCTCTTCGAAGGTGGGGCCATCGGAATTCTCGGATTCAGCACGGGAGGCGGCGTCGTCTCCAGCGGCATCGTCTCCAGCTTCGCCAACATCGGACCTAGCTCCGGCGGATCCAGCCTCTGACTCGGAATCCATGGACCAGTCATCATATTGGCCATCTAGGCCGGGCTCGCTGTCACTGATCTCAATGGTCGACTCGAGGTCCAGCACAATATCATACGCAGAGGTAGCCATTAAGACTGCCTCCTTGTAATCATTGCACTGAGCCTCGAGGACCGACAACTCGTGTTGGTTATCTTCACGCGAGCGGTCGACAGTAGGCATAGCATCGCCTAACAAGCGGTGCAGCCGAATGCCTTCGTCGACAAGTCTGAGCGACTCGCGGTTGGGAATCTCTTGCAGACCTGCGCGAAAAGCTAACCTACACGCATCGCGGAAGCTAGTGCGCAGGCCCTTCCCAAAATAATACCAGTCAGCAATTTCACTCGAGTAAACTATCGGCGGAGCTGGCAGAGGATCTGGAACCGCAAAGGGAACGGGGCCGCCAACCTCGGGTTCGGGAGAGGGAGCCAAGACTTCCTCTACAGCGTCGATCAACAGCCGCAGGTTGCTATGATCAACCATAACAGAAAAACTTAATATTTAACTTATCGGCAGATTTAAAATTAAAAGTAACTTGATGGTAATCGTATGAACACTGGAAGAGCAATGATTAGTTAACAAGAAAGTCGCAATTAAATAGAATTAATCATGTCACGTGACATGTCCCGGCAAGCTTTTACAAATAGGTCTAATTTACCCCCATTTTTCATATTAAATAATAATAAACAAAGACAAAAACCGGCCGGGTCAAAAATCAAATTGCGCAAAGGCAGCTTCCTCCCCCAATGTCATTCTTTTTTCTCCACCCCCTTTCATTATTACCACCCGGGTCAACCATTTTTCAAGACGACACTTTCGGCTTCTTTGACCTCACACCTAGTGAATATTTAGTCTTGTTGTCAAAGGGATAAAGGGGAAGGGATGCTAGGGACGGATTTCCCGGGAACATAGTAACAACAACAACGCATGCCTATAACATATGGGTCGTATGCTCGTCAAATACATTGTTGTATGAAAAACGAATGCGTGTGTTTATGTATATGTATGTTTTTGTGTTTGTGCGTAGACAATAGCCTCACTGGCCACCCAAAGCTCCTTAGCCTCCCCAATTTGCACGTTTCCTGCTCTACCCCAATACTAATATTAATATCATCATACTACCCAAAATATTCTAAATTCCTGGAAATGTTAAAGGTTAAATTGAAATTCAACGAATTTTTATACACATATTTTCCAATTTTTAAATATGTTTTGTTTTACAAGAATCTAGCCCAAGGTCAATTTTTTCTTCACTCTTTGCTTTAGTCTCCACAAAAACTTCAATATTCTAATAATCTTAAAAATGTCTTAACGATGCCTTGAATTCAGAGATCGAATCTCCACTACACAACTTACAATTTTAATTAAATAATTTTATTTGACACTGTGGGTCATGACTCGGTCACTTCTACATGACCGAGCCAAATATAACCAACGATTTCACTAGGAACCCCACCTTCAAACCCCCCCCCCCCCCCCCGTCAACCCACTAATGGGAAACCAACGGTCACATGGTCACACCGTGTTCTTTGACGCTTGGATCTGGTGCACGTCGCCTTTTTCAGGATAAGGACAGCACGGTGTGTGGACTAACCAAATGGCATGTCGGTCCTATGGACCATAATCACAGCAGTGATTGGTGTGATATTGACATATTATCACAACCACGACATCCCCTATAGGCAACCAGTAGATGCATGATATATGGATGCAATTATACTTTAAATATAACTTATAAATTTAACTGTAAATTGTAATAGTACTTTTGTAAACGGATGGACTAACAACACGCACAGTGTTTTTACTCTATCCGTATAGCCACACGGCTATTTTCCAATGTAATCATTGTATTCTTCTGTTTTTCCGAAATAAATTATTATTATTAAAAAAAAAAAAAATAAAAAAAAAAAAAAAAAAAAAAAAAAAAAAGGAGAAGGAGTAAAGAGGTTGGATAGGGGAAATAGTTTTTTAGCCAGCTACGAGTTTCACTTTATTAGAGTACATAATAATCTGGTGTAAAATCCAAGATAAAATAAATCCATTATCAGAACCTTATTTCAAAAGTAATATTTAACAGGGAGAAAGGGATGGGGGGAAAGTAACAATTTCTTCTCCATCCAATTATTACAAACTGTACAATTATTTATTATTTTACCAGGGAGGGAGAGGACATTGGACTGTAATTTACACTAGTACCCAAAGTTACCTACCCACGCTATTTATTCGCTGGCTTGACAATTTGATTTTTGGTTCAAAACTTATAGTGTTCACACTTTTAACCAATAATTTGATCCATATAAATCTTATTTTCGTGGGGCTTTCCTTATCAATACCTAACCTAACCTCTGATAAAACAAATTTATCTTGAGAAGACCCCACCCCTCCCCCATTGTTGCATCCTGTTTAAGCGGATTTTTGAACAATTAAATTTTAACATTTTCGTTTTTAGGTTACATAAGGCTATTTTTAACCCCCCTCCTTCCCCCTCAGATTTTTTGAGGATTTAAAAAATAGGAGGTGCTTTCCTTTAAAAAGCCTATCGAACACTGAACCCCCCTTTCCCTTTATTCGGTAAATAGAAGTAAAGATACTGTTATTAATTAACTAAATGGATAAGACAATGGCCGATAAATTTATGTACATCCCCAATGATATTACATAAAATTACCCCTTCTGTAGATTACAATTAGTGGTGAAAATGTTTGGAAACTCAACTTAATGAACTAACCATTCAAAAATAAATAAAAGTCCCCAAATTTGTTCAGCCAACGAATATAAAAAGACTTTATGGACTAGCGTGATAAACAGCCCAAGCAATAGAAGTTAGAATAAGTTAGAAGCAAAGTCATTGGTCTTTTTTTTTGGGGGGGGGGGAGGAGTCATAATTTCCAAATAGCAGAAAATGTTCTACATTTTCCAACAAATCATTGATAGACGAAGAAAGAACCTTAAAAAAGATAATTTTAAACAGTTTAAATACTTCAAAATAATTCGTAACGGGATTAAGACACAAGTAGTAAAATGCAGGGATCTTAAGGGATAAGACAATGGACGATAAAACAATAAAAACTAATCATTATGATACACAAAAATTAATGGTTGAAAAGTTTTGACATATTAGGTTTCTAGTATCCAATCATGATTTATAAAAAGTCCTCAAAGTTTATAAACAACGAATAAGAGAATGTAGCTGTCTAAACTAAAAACTACTTCCATTCTGGATGAAGGATCTAAAGGGATAAGACAACATACTACAAATTGATGTAAATCCCCAATGATGATAAACAAAATGACCCCTTCTGAAGAAATTTTTTTAAACACTACTAGTCTGGAACCAACCAATCACAATTCAAGTACTCAAAGTTTTTAAGGCAACGTGGTTATGAAAGTTTGGGTACCAACGTAATGAATCCAATGTCCCCTCCCTCCCTGATATTATTGGACTATTTTATTACAGGTTTTCAACGAGCTATCCGTCAATATGTAAACATACAAATAAACTCAAACTAAAGAAAACAACATCCATAAAAGCGAAGCACTGAAACGGTAAGACAAACGGACATTAACACTTGTATAGTGTCTGAACTGAATAATCATAATATAAAAGTATAAGAGTCGAAGCAAAATTGTAAGTAAATTTGTTTAAAAACTGTTTGATACAGAATATGGACATACTTACATTTTTAGGACTTGATTATAGAGTTGCTTCGCTTATAATATTGTTCTTTGTTGTCCCAGGAATCAATATACCAAACGGATAATTAGATCACATAAAATGTGTTGTTAAAAAAGTAGAAAAATCATAATCAACATGTTTAAAATGGACGTACGGACATTCTAGTAATGATTATAGAGTTGCTACGCTTTCTAAATTGTACCTAACTACTACAGGAATCATCATGCAAAGTTTGAAATCGATAGGACAATTCTAACATGCCTAAATTAACGAATAAAAGATATCTATCTCGGACGGACGTACGGACTGACCCTAATTATAGAAAAGCTTCGCTTTTAAAAATGAGTTGGCTATTATTTTAATGGTTTAAATATGCGTCTACTCCAAAATACCCATCAGCCGAGAAATCAGTCAAAATAATATTTAGGGGATCATCTGCCGTTATCCAGGGATCTAAAGGGATAAGACAATGGCTGATAAGTTGATATACATCTCTCTCTCTCTCTGGCCACTATCAGCTTACAATGGGCAGTAAATGGATGTATATCCTCAATGGTGATAACCAAAATTACCCCTTTTTATTATTGGTAAATTATTGGTTGAAAAGTGTGGATACTACTAGTCTGTAACCATCCAATTATGATTCAATAAAATTACCCAAAGTTTTTGACCCAACCTTGTTTTAAAACTTTGGGTACCAGTGTAATTTACAATCTAATGTCCTCTCCATCTGCATAGAGGGAGTAGATATTTGACTGTAAATTACTCTGGTACCCAAAGTTTTATAAATGAGTTGGCTCAAAAACTTTGGGTACTTTATTCAAATCTTTATGGGTTGGTTAAACCTTTTTAACCAATGATTTTAATGTTTAAAAAGGGATAGTTTTGTTTAACACCATTGGGATTGTTCATCAATTTATCGTCCATTGTCTTATTCCTCAAAGTCCATTATTTTTAACAATATGTTACAATAAATGCGGCTAGCGGTGACTAAAAACTATTTAAAAATTTTCTCTTAGTAAAATGAGCTTTTTTTAATAGCTTAACTATATATTACAGACTATTTATATACTAGAGACGACGTTTTCTAATTTTAGCAAAATTGCTTTTTTTGGCGAACGTTTGTCAAATTGACCTAACTAATTACTCTAATTATAAATTTTGAACGATGCGATGTTATTCTAGCCAGAGAGAATGGGGACAATGGGCTGTTTATAGTCCCCAAAGTTTTATAATAAAGTTTTCTTATTCGTTGGCTTAATAACTTTAGAGACCATTATTGAATTTTGATTGGTTGGTTTATTAAGTTGAGTGTTCACGCGTTTCAACCACTTATTTTGATTTTAAGAAGAGGTAATTTTGTGTATCATAATTGGGAATGTACATCAATTTATGGCCATTGTCTTATCCCTTTAGATCCCGGGATTCTAGCCCCATCAAGAGGTTTACTTAACCTAACCTACCCTAAAATAAGCATAAAAACACAACGAAATAAATAGCTTTTTTACTTATGCATCTGAGGCTATTAGGGCCCTCATATAATATATCCCTTTTTAAAATTACCACTGTAAAAAATATAAATCTTCAAAAATGTTTTTTTCTTAATGGTTAAAAATGAAATATTATGCATACCAAGTTATGATAAACATAAATTTAGAGGGGGACGGGACGTTTATTACACCAGTCCCCAAAGTTTTGTAATAACGTTTTCTTATTTGTTGTCGTAACAACTTTGGGAACTTCCATTGAATTTTGATTAATTAGTTCATTTAGTTGAGTGTCTAAACTTTTCAACCACTAATTGTAATTACAGGAGGGGTAATTATTATTGGGGATGTACATCAATTTATCTGCCATTGTCTTATCCCTTTAGGCCCACTAAAAAGTATTTTTTTAGAGTACCCATGAAAAAGTGCCTACATGTAATATTCTAAACCCATCCAAAGTCCTATTCATCAGTTTCAAGTCTTTGCCAAATTTTTGTAGGGTGGTTTCGAAATATCTGTAAAGGGTATTTTAAGTAAAAAAACAAGGATGACAACATCTATAAAAGCGAAGCACTGAAACGGTAGGACAAACGGACATTAACACTTGTATAGTGTCAGAACTGAATAATCAGAATATAAATGTATAAGAGTCAAAATTGTAAGTAAATTTGTTGAAAAACTGCTTGATTCAGGATAATGTTTATGGACATACTTACATTTTTAGGACTTGATTATAGAGTTGCTTTGCTTATTACATTATATTTTGTTGTCCCAGAAATCAATATACAAAAAATCAGATCAATCGGTTTATTAGATCACATAAAAATTTGTTGTTAAAAAAGTAAAAAAAATCAACATGTTTAAAATGGACGTACGGACATTTTGGTGATAATTATAGAGTTGCTATGCTTTCTAAATCGTACCTAGCTATTAAAGGAATCACCATGCAAAATTTTAAATCGATAGGACAATTCTAACATGCCTAAATAAACGAAAAAAGCTATCCGTTACGGACGTACGGAAGGGCCGACCCTAATTATAGAAAAGCTTCGCTTTAAAAAAATTAAATAAAAATGAAAGACTTGGCCCATAAAAAGACTTATGGGCTTTACAGTGTTGTTTAAGTCCTTAAAAAGTATCAGGTTTTTAATCAGTTTTGCAACAAATTTACTTGCAATTTTGTTTAGACTTATACATTTATCATCTGCTTATTCAGTTGTGACACTCTACAAGTATTAATGTTTGTTTGTCTTATTTTATGTATGTTGTCATCCTTATTTTAATTCGGGAAGACTGTTTGACTGGTGGCATCAAGAAGGGAAGGGATATTGGACTGCAAATTATACTGGTACCCATTATCGTATTCGTTGACTTTAAAACTTTGGTACTTTGATTTATGATTGGTTGGTTCAAAACTAATAGTGTAAAATACAGAAGGGAGAAATATTGTTTACATCTTTGGGGATGTACTTGGGTGGGACTGACAAAATCAGAGGGGACACTGGGCTGGTTATTACACTAGTCCCCAAAGTTTTATAATAACGTTTTCTTAATCGTTGGATTAACAACTTTGAATTTTAATTGGTTACTTTATTTAATTAAGTGTTCAAACATTTTAACCACTAATTTTAATCTAAAGAAGGGTAAATTTGTGTATTATCATTGGGAATGTACATCAAAGATCCCTGGACAAAATTATATGCCCATTTATAGAGTAGCTTCGCAGCGAGGAACTGTAAAATCAATGTAAAAAAGTTTGAGTGCAAGCGAGAATAAAAAAGATATAGGTATATGAGATGTGGAGGTTATAATAGTTATTTCTCGCATCGTATTATAAACGGCTTTCCGCGGATATAGAATGTACAATTAAAAGATTAAAACTAGTTTTTTTAGCCCCGAGGTGCCGGAGGCACCGGCTAAAAAAACTGGTTTTAATCTTTTGATTGTACATTTTTATATTCGTAGAAAGCTGGATATAATACGATGCTAAACATAGTTTTTTCGTATGGATGAGAACCGGTTCCTATCCACCGGATTCGAATGAATACGAGAAAAATAAATTAAAACCATTTACAGAGATAATTTTAATGATCAGATAAATTGACTGCAAATTACACTGGTACCCAAAGTTTTGTAACAATGTTTTTAGGCGCAACAACTTTGGGTACTTATAAAAAATCATAATTGGTTGAATCCATTCTAACTTCTAACTTTCAGTCTAATATACTGTAAAAAAAAATTAGTTTTGACTTAAATATACTAAAAAGTTCATTCCATCGAACATACCTAAAAAAACAAAAAAAATCATAAAATTTTCAATTTTTCATTAATATAGATAAGTTTTAGATGAGTTTATCAGCTTTTTAAGATCTTACAAATTACTGGATCTATTCTGTTATCATTTTAGAGGAAGCATCGGTTGTAACATAATTTTAAGAAGCGTAAGATCTTGATAACTACTTAACTAATAAAGTTCTCCTTTTGAATCTGTACATAGGTCCCAGGGTGGTTTTAGGCTATTTCATTTTTAGAGAAGTCTTGAGATAGTTTCAGAGTATTTTCCAGCCCCGAGATGTTAGGGATGCAACCGCTGTTAGATTAATAAAGGATGTATATTTGAATGCATAGCCCACAATAGACAGGAGTTCTTGTTGTTTAAATGATTTATTCATCTTATGGAAAAAATCATACATTATAAAATAATAATCATACGAAAAATTAACTAACAAAATGAAAATAAAGATAAAGAATAAATAGGAGTATTATGGTAAATTGACTTACTCAGACATATAGACGGACTAAACATAATCATAGAGCAGCTTCGATATTAAAAATGGAATACAATCCTTATAATAAAGGAACAGGATGATGTTTGTGTGTTTGTCTGTTTGTACCGAAGGATCTCGCTAACCGCTGAACAGGCTAGCTTCTCATATGTCCCAGAATTATTCAGAAATTATAACTATTTTGGGGGAGGGTACCACCATCCTCCCAAGAGAATTTGCCACTAAAAAATCCAACCTCCCCGAATTTTTTTTTGAATTTAAATTAAAAAAATCAGTTTTGGGATTCAACTCCCATCTGAAATGCCTCTAGAGGCCTCTAGGGGGCGTAGCCGCTAGTTTATATATAGTTTAATACAATATTTCTTTTTTTTACAGTGTAGGGTTAAAAGGATCATAAATGAAGTAAATTTTTAAACCTCTAAAATCAAAATTGTAAAAAAAGCTTATATGTTAGTAAAATGCATAGGAAGAGATAAATAGATAGATAAATGCCGGGATCTAAAAGGATAAGACAATGGCCGATAAATTGATGTACATCCTCACTGATGATACACAAAATTATCCCTTCTGTAGATTACATTTAGTGGTTAAAACGTTTGGACACTCAACAAAATTAACCAAACAATCAAAATTCCATAAAAGTGCTTAAGGTTGTCAAGCCAACAAATAAGAAAACGTTATTATAAGACTTTGTAGATAGTGTAACCAATGTCCCCTTCCTCCCTGGACAAAGAGATAAATATAAAAAAAGGATATATTATCCATAAGTAGCAAATTATAGACCAAGTTTTCCTTTATGTTAGTTACTGAAGAAAGGACTGGCAGGCAGACAGGGTGTACTACAGAGTAGCTTCGCTACTAAAAACTAAAATTGATTTACAATTAAAAAATTACTAAAAACTAAAATTACTAAAAACTAAAATAATTTGATAAATTTTTATTAAAAACAATAAGATTCTATAAATTTTGATACAAAAATAATAATTATTTTACATTTAAAAGATATATAGAAATATAGGACAAACAAAGATAAAAACAAATTAATATCCGCTGTATTAGAACCGGTTCTCAGTCATAATAAAAATCACATATAGCATCGAATTACAGACAATATTCAATGAATTTAAAAATAAAAATCATACAATAAATACCAGTTTTGTTAGGATGCTAACAAAATTGGCTTTAATCTAAAAATTTATCATTTTAATATCCGCGGAAAGTTGTCTATAATACGATGCGATAAATAACAAATATAATGTTTGGTACAATCTTTGTCTACCCTATTTAACTATAAGTTATATCTAATACTTATATTGCTATACATTAATATGACACACTTAGATAAATTTACAAAAAAAACTTATATACTTTTATTTTAATGCTTTATAATTCTACTGACGGCTGAACACCTAGCATTTAGGATCCAAGCTTTTTGTAATTGGGGTAAAATGAGGGTTTGAGGGGGTAAAGTAATGTATTTTTAAAATTTTCAGTGGGGTAAAATGAGGAGTTTCATGCACAGTTTGAGGTGGGGGAAGGGGGTAAACAATTATTGCAGAAAATAGAGGGGTGGGGGGTAAGATTGTTTATTACGTTTAGAAAGGTTAGGTTAGTCTACATTGGGTACTGGGTAACCCCGCAGGGGTAAATCACCGCAGGTAGGGGGTTTCAGTGCACAAAAGGCACTTTGTAAAACAAATCTGATCCAAAGCCTTCATAAATATAAACAATTTTCAATTTAAAAATGTTTGACATTACGGACGAACGGATCTGATAGTTATATTGAAGCTACGCTTTTACAGATCAACAGAAATATTTAAAAAAAATTCTCATACAATCACAAACAAATCACTCTAAATATCTTTTTAAATGCAGTATTAATGACATTTAATTTTATATCATTTATCTTGAAGTCAGTAACTAAGGAAGTGCAGCAGCTAAAACATTTTATTAAAAAAATTATCTATAACCTTTGTATTTAATCTTATTTTACCTCTATGTAGTCTAAAATACAGGGATCTAAAGGGATAAGACAATGGTCGATAAATTGATGCAAATCTCAAATGATAAAAACAAAATGAACCCTTTTGTAGATTACAATTAGTGGATGACACGTTTGGACCAACCAAAAGTCCCCAAAGTTGTTATGCCAGCTAATAAGAAAACGTTCTTTTAAAACTTTTGGGACCAGTGCAAAAATATGTAATGACTGGTGGAAGTGTTGGAGACAAAATAGTTTTTTTTATTGATAATATTTAAGCCTGCACCTCCTTGTCAGACGTTTGACAAATTCAATTGGTACATTACTATAATGCAAACACACAATTACAAGAAAATTCAGTGCTCGGCAGCCGCAGGTTATCCGCGTCTAAGCCTCAAATTTAAAATTTTTAAAAAAGAGGGATTACTATACTTAGGTCAGGTTAAGACTTCCACCAGATTTATAAAATTGTAAAAGGTTGATTTACCCGAGGCTTACAAGCGGCTCACGCGCGAATGCTGAGCCCTGAAAATTAATTATAATATTTATACATATATGATATGTGCTTAGGGATTGCTTTATTTATTTTATTTGTTTATAAAGCTATGTTTCTTTTTCATTTAAAAATCCTTAAAATTCAGTCTTTAATTTTAGTATTTCTTGAACTAGAAAAATGCAAAAGGTTACCAAATTTAAAAAAACTTTTACCAATGAAAAATTTACTTATATTGGCATTTCAAATAGATTGGGGTCAAACAGGGTTCCAGCTATGCAAGCAGTCATAAAGCAGGCAAGGTTGCCAGCTATATATGCTCGCATCACAACCTTTGAGAAGTCTGCCTTCCTGTGAGGTGCCAGGGAGGACAGGGTCGCCAGCTGGACACCAATACTGCCAGGATTGGCAAATCCACACAGTGCATAGGTTGCAATGACTATTGAACGCTTGGACAGTACACCAGCTTTGATCAGGACGCCAAGCTGTTGGTAGGCGATGAATTCATTGAGGATCATTTTTGTGCCAATTAATCTGGCAACCTGTTCACAGTCATCCCACTCAACTCCCATGACAAAGGTCAGTGGGATAAATATTTTACCAAGGATGTTATCAAAGGTAAAGTTATCAATCCCAACAAGGTCTCCAAAGAAGACAAAAATGCTGTTGACAAAAGAGATGAAGGCGATAAATGCCACAACAATGGCGGTGATGTTGACCACCAGGATACCAGCTGATGAGGCCCCCTGGGTGGCGGCATCCAGCACATTGGCCTCCTTCGGCCTCTCTATGACAATCTGTTCAGATCTGGTTCTGGACTTTTCTGTTTCTGGATAAAACAGCTTTGCAAAGCCAAGGGCTGCAGGTGCTGACATCACTGAGGCTGACACTGAAATTTTAGTAGATGAGGAAATAAAAAATTTTATGTGGTAAAATTAAAATAAATGAATTTTGATTAAATAATATCTGTTGGTACCTAAATGTGATGCAGAGACTCCAAAGCTGACATAAGCTGCCAGAACAGTTCCTGCAATGGTGGCAAATCCTCCAGTCATGACTGCATGGATCTCCGACAGGGTCAGCTGACTCAGATAGGGCTTTATCAGGAAAGGAGCTGTTGCTTGACCCATAAATATGTTGGCTGCTGCATTCAATGATTCACAGGCTGTTGTTCCAATGACTTGCTGAAGAAATCCTCCAATTCTAACTACCAGCCACTGCAGAGCTCCCCAGTAATACAGCATTGATACCATAAAACTTTAAAAAAGGATATTTTCTACCATTGATTAAATTTAGTGGGTTATTTTCATTTTGGTTCTAGAAAGTTCTACCTCCCTAATATACACTTAAACCTGCCATGGACCAATATTTAACTACCCTGAAAATTAAGGATTTAATGAATCAGATTATTTAGATATCCTCTTCCCTAAAGAAGTAGACAGTTGACAATGCTTTGAAAACAACAATGGATGGTACAGCTTTGTTGTTATTAATCTCACTGGCAACCTCTATAGCAACAGAAGAATTCAGCCTGCCCACAATGAAAGGCTTCTGCGCAACCAAATACCCAAACACAAATGAAGATCCATCATCCGTAAACTCCAGAAAAGTATCAACCTTGGCTCCGATACAGTCAAAGAAGAGCTTCCCGTACTCCCACCTGAGGATGAGTATTCCAAAGATGAACTGGAGACTGATGGCCCAGATGACTTGCCTCCAGATGACCCTGCGCCTGTGCTTGGAGAAGATGAAACCAAAGAGAAGGATGGCAGCTAAGCCTCCAGCTGATACAAGCCTGTGAAGGAAAAATCTTATCAATTGATGTCAAAGTGTTTCCTTACTTACCAAAGAAGAGCTTTTTTAGAGATCTTATTTGACACTCATTAAAATTCTTGTCTTATATATAGAATGTGTTTATCTAAAGAAGAAAATACTAGTGTAAAACTCTGAGAATTGATAAATCTATAATTACAGGAAATTATTTCAAAGAAATTCTACTTTCATGCATTCAATGAAATGAAATAAAATAAATTTCTTATCATCCTATTTTTTTAGATTTCCTATCTGTTGCATAACTAACAAACAAGAATGACAACATCCATATGTAGCAAAGCTTATAAATTAAAGAAATTTTTCTTCAAATAAGAAGAACATTTCAATACAAGAAAAGACAAAAACAGTTAGAGATTGGATTGCAATTACAGAAATCTATCTTACATATTAGATGAGAAAGTTATAGACTTTTCAGCTGTTTATCTTTAAAAACAATAGAAAATTTTTGTAGACAATCTAAGAGATCATGTGAGCAGAAAAAAAATTAAACAGCAAAAATTTACTATCTCTGATTACAGAAGAGAAAATCACATATTTCCTTCAGAATTAACAAACAGACAAAGTGAATTATAAAGTAGCTTTACTATCAAAATTATTATTGTGGACAAAATTAATATTAACAAAGACAAATAATGACAGGAAGATGATTTTTGGTATTTAATTCCATGCTTCAATGAACATGAGAAAAAATTCTTTGTTTAGACTATTCTTATCTTTATGACCTGATTTAACTCAAAAAATTCACAAACAGGTGTTTTCCCCCAAAACTCCTTGTTGAGCCCCCTTTATTTGAGATAAATTGAACATAATGGACTTAGTTTGTTTGTTTATCACTTTAGGTCAGGTTAGGTTGGGTTATAATGGGTACTGGGTAGTTCCTCAGGGTTAGGCATAAGAAAAAACTTCCCTTTATTTTCATTTTTGAATATAATGAAGGGGGGATTCAATGCTCAACAGCCACTTAGAGGGAAAGCACCAAAACATTAAATTGCAAATGATAAAGAACTTTAAATAATTACTGTAAATGTTTACAAATATTTTATTTGTCATTTAAGATTAGTTATGTATCTCGAAAAATTGTCTGTTATACGATGCTATACATACTTTTTCAGTATGGCTGAGAACCGGTTCTAATCCAGCTGATACTGAAAAACTTTTTCAAAAAATTAAAGTTCAAATTCTATTTCTGCAAACGTTTTATTTTCTTTTGGTTAAAGATGTGCTTAATTTTAAAAGATCTATGGCAAAATGTCATCCTTGTTAATCTTATCTTAAAAGGCAGGGTGTCTGTCTGTCTGTTTTTACCGAAAAATGTCGATACGTAGAGTTTTTTTTATATGTTAGATATAAGCTAAGACGAATTGTTAAATGTAATATTGTTTACTTAAAAAAAGAACTATCCTATAACATAAAGTAGTAAGTAAGGTTTATTTGACTATAGCTTCAGATTTCATTACTTTTAATACTGAGTTCTCCTTTTTAGGAAAGCTTCACATAGATCCCATGATGGTTCCACACTATTATAGGTCAATCCTTTGAGTGGTTTTAGGCTATTTTTCTCCTCCCTTTTTACCCTTTAGAAAACACGAGTTCTTAGATGCTAAGGGCGCTACTACTATCTATAATACAAAGTAGAACGATGTCTATCTGTCTGTCTGTCCGTCTGTCCGTCTGTCTGTCCGTCTGAAGCTTAAGATCTCAGTAACCACTGAACCGATTGGGCTCTACTCTTCAGGGAATATACCTACTGGTCCTGTGATGGTTTTAAGCTATTTTCTTGGGGGGTGGGAAACCCCTAACCCCCCAAAAAAATGAAAAATACCCCCTCCCCCCAAAAAAATTTTTTTTACTTTTTCTTTTTAAATCTAAAATACAAAAAATTAGGTTGATCAAACCTCTTGGGACAAAGCCCCTAGAGGCTAGGGGCGAAGCCGCTAGTGAACTATATTACAAAACTATTTTGGATAAGCTTATAACATGTTTAGGGTGTTACTCTTTTACTCTTTCAGATAACACTCAATGCAATGGTGGAAAAGTTTTAACACTGTAACTTTGTACATCCCAATCAATATTTCTTTCCGAAGTTTCTAAGCTAATGAATGACAGAATAATAAAAACAATGTTTTAAATGTTAATTAATGATAAATGAACGTAAGACAAACTATGATTATATAGTAGCTGTGCTACATGAAATACAATTATATAAATTAATAAACTTTTTTGGCTGTAGTGAAATATCTCTCTAATCGCTAAACTGCTATTGTTCTCCTTCACAGTGGCGCTACTATTAGAGTAAAACACTAGAGGGAGAGAGGGTTAAATAACTGTATCTCCCCATCGCAATCGTCTTGTGCAACCTATTGGGTCATTGAAAATCAACCAATGGTATCGCTTATATTAACATAACTAAGTAGCAGAAAATAATTTAGAAGCAGACGAAAGAGGTTTATTTTCTTTTTCTTTTTAAAATTAAAATTGATAAGATTATTATCCTGTATCTATCATGTCCGGTGTCCACAATTAGGAAAATAACAACAGCCACCAGGGTCAGCAGCACAAACACCAGCTGCGAGTACCTGTAGGCCAGCAGCCGGACCAGCGCATCTGGCATCCGGAGCCGGCTGCAACAGCCGCCCGGCCGACCGACCAGCGGTTTGACAATATTCATGTAGAAGAGGACCAGGTAGACTATCCCAGTCATGACCAGGAGAAAACCTAGGCCCCCACACCAGTCCAACTCCAAGCCATTGGATTTATGATAATATATTGAATAAACTATGTAAACATTATACAGCAGAACACAGACAATTTTAACCGCCAGCTTAAACAACATTTTGGCTTTAGCAGCTTTGTCATTATCATTAGTTTTATCATCATTGTCCTCCTCATTTCTAGCTTTCTCAATGTCAAGAGAGGTGAGGGAGAGGCTTCTAGGGTCCTCCTCCAGCTGCATTTTGCTGGACTCAATGGAGGACAGGTTGTCCATGTTATCCAGCCGGCTGCCGCAGCTGTACCCGTTACCTGAATCACGTAGCTGTCTATAGTGCCCAAGCAAAATGGGGTTAGATGTCACAGCTTTTGGCCTACCTATTCTATTGACGTCATAGTAGAGGGAAATTTGAGAGGGAAGGGGGAAAGAAACGCCCTAGAAAAGAGATGGGGTTTAGGGTATTTCCTGACGTTAATAGAATAGGTAGGCCAAAAAAAGCAATGACATCTATCCCCATTTTGCCAGGGCACTATAGACAGCTACCTGAATCACTCATTGTGGTGCTGCGATAACTGATAACTTTTTGATCCTTAAATGTAGGTTGATGTTTTAAAGTTTGTATGTTTTATTGTGCATACATTTGTACAGTTTGCTCAAGATGCATTATTCTATTTTTTCTCTTTGTTTTTTTCGCTAATTTAATGTATTTTTAATTCACTTATTATAAGGCCAGGCAGTCAAAATAAACTGAATTTTTTTACCGGTGTTCAAACTGTTAAAACTAGTGTAACTAAAAATTGCTTGAACATCACTTTTTTTCACATAAACTTTATGTCTTTTTTTTGTCAAAATATATGTTAAAACGTTGTTTCTTACTAAAGGAAAATTAATTTCAATGTTTTATATAAATTATCTTATCTTTTTTGTTGATTTTTTGTTTAAAATAATCTTCACATTTCAATAAGCATTTTGTTTCTAATTGCAATCACATTTTATTTTCTCAGCTCACATTTTTTCTTTCTTCAACAAAAAAAACAATAAATTTTTGATACATAAATTACAAGTTTTATTACATTTTTTTTCACAATGTGCTTCGGGGGAGAGAAGATAAAGTTGTTCTGTGTCCAGAAATCTGTTGTGAAATGTTCACTTTATGAGTCGGATGTTGGTTGTGGAAGTTGGGGTTTGTGTTGTTGTGTTAGGGGGAAGGGGAGGGGGGAGGGAGTGTTGTGGGAAGTTGTTATGCTAGATTTGGTTCCTACTTTCCCACTTCCCCGCGTTTTTAACCTTTTCAACTCTCTCTCCCCCCCCTTTTTTTGGATAACATTCTTTCGTTCTCTCTCTCTTTTTTTCTCATCCTTTTTCTTTTTTACCCATTAACTCTCTCTCTCTTTCTTTCTCTTTTTTTCTCCTTCGCTGGTCAAATCAAGTTATTAAGATTTTCAGGGACGGAGAGGACAATGGCATAAAAATTAATATTAACATTAATATAAATGCTTATTAATGTAAAATACTCAATGGTAGCTTGGGGGGGATGGGTAAACAGGGGATTAATTTATCATCCATTGTCTTATCCCTTATAACCCCTGA
This sequence comes from Acartia tonsa, assembly GCF_053477335.1. NCBI lineage: Eukaryota > Metazoa > Arthropoda > Copepoda > Calanoida > Acartiidae > Acartia > Acartia tonsa. The sequence continues at coordinate 57,208,790 of NC_137263.1, read as the reverse complement.
AAGTTTCTTCATTATAAAAAATGGGGTTGGATCTTTAAGGGGGAGGTTTTAATACTGTTATTTCTAAAAAGCCCCCTTTTCTATAATTATTAAAATGCGCATCTAGTTATAAAAAAACCTGTCTCTAGAAAATAGTATCTTAAATTATATTTGTATACATTGAACTTTAACAAAAAAAGAATAAAAATAGACGTAATAGAAAAAATGTACAAAAAATATTTTTAGACATACAAAAAACTGTCTCTTCCTGAAATGCTGATTTATGACGACTTTTTAGATATTTGTGGCCACATTTTTGGACAAAAAGGGGGCTTAACACCATCTTACATTTAAATAAAAATTTTACCCAAGAAAAAACTAGTTTATCCCCCTTTAAACTTAATCATTATTGAGATTATATGTATTAAAACTTATTACTAATAATAGGCAAAATAGAATATAGTTAAGCTCAATAAATAACACCCCCCCCCCTCTACATCTACGCCCTTACTTGACCACTATCTTAAGTAAGTAGTATATGCATATAAGGAGGGGGGGGGGGGCTTTTAAAGACATGGGAAGAATTTTTGAGCTTACATTGTACATTATGTAATTTACAAAATAGCTAAACAATTTTTTAGGATTATTTTTGTTTTATTATCAATGTAATACTGTAGTCATAATGTCATAGAATTTGTCATAAATTAGCATTTTTGTCTGAAGCTTAATATCTCAAAAGCTTCTGGTATGAATTGATTGTAATTATCAGGCAAGCTCTATAAAAGTCTTTAGTTGGTTTTAGGCTATTTTTTCTCCACTAGGGGCGATGCAAGGCAATAAAAGACATATATGATTGATTTATAATCAAAGTTTAAATGTGAGAAACTTAGTAGCATATATGGTTAGATTTGTGAATTTCAATTCAGTTTTTTTCGCTATTTAAATTTTTTATGGGGATTAAAGACACACCCTACATACTGAACCTAAGATGAACTGAAATTAGTTTCCGAATGTGAACACATTTTCCTAGGTGTTTCCCAATCCTATCTCAATATTTGCTACTAGCTAAAAAACCTTCAAACTTCAAAAAAAAAATCAAAATTTGAATGTATTAACGTTTTATACATTATACATTCAAAGTTTTAATTTTTCAAATTTTGATTTTTTTTTTTGGAAGTTTGAAGGTTTTTTAGCTAGTAGCAAATATTGAGATAGGATTGGGAAACACCTAGGAAAATGTGTTCACATTCGGAAACTAATTTCAGTTCACCGAACCTAACCTTGAATACCACAGGGGTGTCCCCACAACACCAACAACAATTAATATCATTTCCAATAGTTGAACAACAAAAACACTAAGGGCTCTGAAGGGATAAGACAATGGCCTAAAAATTTATGATATATAAAATTATCCCTTCTGTAGTTTACAATCAGTGCTTGACACGTTTTATCATTCAACTAACTGAACCAACCAATCAATATTCATTAAAAGTCCCCAAGATTGTTGAGCTAACGAATAAGAAAACGTTATTGTATTACTTTGAGGACTAGTGAAATAAACAGCCCAATGTCCCCTCCCTCCCTGTGTAAAATAACCTTCCTTTATCAAAACATTAGATAGCTCATACCCGCGTTAAAAAGTAACCAAGGCTATTTTAGAAATATTTTTTTTTCTCGCGATTTTGCATAAATTCTAATACCAACAACAAACATTCTTATATGTATATGTCGGTTCTAAACATTTTAATCACAGAACATTAGAAGCATTTAACATACTTTAAATCTACAGTTACAGTAAGGCAAATTAAGACCTCAAAAATGACTTTAATACCATTGTTGTCTGCCCCCCATTCCTCAATATACGCCCCCCAAAACAAATATCTGACCACACAGCCCCAAATAGCCCCTCCGGAAACCCTAAAAGTGCATTCCATCACGGCTTTAAAGGGATAAGACAATGGCCGTTAAATTGATATACATCCCCCAGTAATTATAAACAAAATTACCATTTCTGTAGATTATATTAGAATTAGTGGTTGCAACCTTTGAACACTCAACTTAATGAACAAACCAATAACTAATGTAGTCCCCAAAGTTGGTAAGCCATCAATTAAGAAAATACTATCATAAAACTTTGGGGACTAGTGTAATAATCAGTCCAATGTCCCCTTCCTCCCTGACATTCCATAGACTTCCCCCCCTCTCCGCCCACTTACCGTAACCCGTGAGCGCGTAATAATGTGCCCAGTTCCGTCAGATATTTCCTTGTATGGGCCCCCCCAGAGGGATAGGACATTTCAGGATAAATTAGCCTTTCCCCTCTAACTTGGGGCACTTGAGGTGGATAAGTCAACCTTTGCCCATTTTAAATTTTAGTCTTAAAAAGAGAAAGTAAAAAATGAAAGATATTTTTTTTTCTAGGGGCAATTTCTCTTTGGAGGGTGGTAGTACCCTCTCCCAAAATAGTTAAAAACCTTTCCAGGACCTATGAGAAACTAAATTGCAAATGAGAATCATATAGGTTTTGGCGAGATCCATCGGTACAAACAGACATACACAAAGACAATCTTCCTTTTAATTTAATTTTGTTTTATATATCTTGTAAAACAGGGAAGAAGGGAGGGAACATTAAACTGAAAATCACACTTATACCTGACCACATTATCTCACTCGCTATAACTAATTCTAAAAATGACATTTTAACTGCACAAAATAACAGTACACTGCAGTTTGATAATGATTATTAAGTACATATATAAACAAAGACAACTAACATTATTTAAGAAAGATATAAAAATCACTAAAATTGTTGAAAAATACGTTTTATGACGAAAATAAAAACAAACAGAAAGAATTTCATTTTGAAGAAAGCAAGCAAATTTTTGATTAGAAAGGTTTTGGTGTCCATGCTTTTTAGCAGAATAAAAATCATGGATAGCAGAAAAAAGTGTTCTAATTTAGGGAGGAAGGGGACACTGTGGTGTTTATTACACTAGTTACTCAATTTTTATATAAAGTTTTCTTATTCGTTGCCTTAACAACTTAAAACTAATGAATTTTAATTGGTTGGTTAATTAAGTGTCCAAACGTTTAGTCAACTAATCTACAGAAGGGGTGATTTGGTGATTGATTTTAAGAATAGTTTTTTCTTGCATCTTATTATAGACATATTTATTATGGTAATTAAACAGCTATGGTGAATTATAGAGTCGCTATGCTTCTAAAAAAAGCCGGCAGGTAAAAAAACGCATGTATAGGGATAATTTTTCTTAAATTTAATCATATAATATTTGTGCAAAATAATACTTTAGCGCATTTATTTTTATGTTTTCACAGTGATCTTAAGGGATAAGACAATGGATGATAAATTGATATACATCCCCCATGATGATAAACAAAATTATACCTTCAGTAAATCAAAATTATTGGTTGAACCATCCAATATTAAAATCTAATTTTAATACCAAAAGTTTATGAGCCAACGAATAAGATAATGTGGTTATGATATTTCATTTCTAAATAAAGAATCTAAGAATAAATATGAGAAAGGAAGAATCATAAAATGTTCAATTTAAATGGATGTAGAATATACATGGATATTATGACAGGGGAAAAAATGTCGTCAATTTAGGTTGCTATTTCCCATGTCATTTATTGGTCAGTTCGTTCAGCAAGTTGAAGGGAAGGGGGTTTGGGTAAAGAGTACATTGAGTAAGTAATAATAAATCCAGTTGATTAAATACAAATATTAAATAATTCAATTTGATTAACATCTATCCTGATCACTATGAAAACTCGTAAAATTCTTAGAAACTTTCTTTGCTTTCTCAACGTTGATGTTAAAAATCCCGCAAAATTTTGAAAATAGCAATAATGTTTTAAGATTTAAAAAAAAATCAACAATGTATTTTAATTTTAGTTTTTATAAAGAAAAGTATTTCTTAATAGGGGTTTGTAATTTTTTCCACAGTTAAATTCACGCTCTAAAGGTTGGTGGACGTGGAACTATTCTCAAAAACAGTTATAAACCTTCCCAGGACCTATGAGAAGCAACAGTGTAAAGGAGAACTATATCGGTTCTGCACTTAACGTGATCCTTCGCTACACAGAGAAATACATAGACTATCTGTTACTTTTATATGTGCTTTAACTACAAAATTCTATCAGGTACTGAGCTAGTGTTAAAAATAATCGACGATAATATATGTATAGTTTAACCATATGTAGATTCAGCAGTTAGCGAGATCCTTTCCTACACACACACACACACACGCACACATAGACATCCTGTTACTTTTATATGTGCTTTAACTACAAAATTCTATCAGTTACTGAGCTAATGTTAAAATAATCGACAATAATATATGTATAGTATAACCATCAAGATTCAGCAGTTAGCGAGATCCTTTCCTACACACACACACACACACGCACACATAGACATCCTGCTACTTTTACAAAAGGATATATGCTTTAACTACAAAATTATATGAGGTACTGAACTAATGTTAAAAACTATCGACTAGATTATATGTATAATATAACCATATAGATTAAGCAGTTAGCGAGATCCTTTGCTACAAACATACTACTCAATTGTATCAGTTACTGAGCTAATGTTAAAATAATCGACAATTATATATTTATAGTATAACCGTATAGATTAAGCAGTTAGCGAGATCCTTCGCTACACTCACACACACACAGACAGACAGACAGATAGACAACCTGTTATTTTTATATATGCTTTAACTACAAAATTCTATCAGGTACTGAGCTAGTGTTAAAAATTATCGAGAATATAATATGTTTTGTCACAACTCGGGGCTTTGTCAGATAAAGGGAATGATTTTTAATAATTTTAATTACACTAGTCCCCAAAGTTTTATAATAAAGTTTTCTTATTCGTTGGCTGTACAACTTTGGGGACCAAATTTAATTTGGATGAGTTGGTTCATTCAGTTAAGTGTTCAAACGTTTTAACCACTAATTGTAATCTACAAAAGGGGTAATTTGGTGTATCATCATTGGGGATGTACATCAATATATCGGACATTTTCTTATCCCTTTAGATCCCTTTTGGTAACCCGATAATTTTTATAAACACATTCTCTCATTCGCTGCCTTAAAAACTTGAAATTGGTTTCCATTTACAAAGTTTACTGAATATTTTATAAAGAAATAGGTTTATTTTGTTATCATAATTGGGGATGTACTGTACATCTTTGTATGGTCTAGTGTCATATATCTGGATTTAAGAATCTTGATTTTTTTGAAGTTAGGTTAGGTTAAGTACCATCCATGAGAGCCCATAGGATTTAGGGCAGGGAATGCCCAAACATAAAATGAATCAATGGATAAAAATGGTGAAAATCACACCCTGTCTTTGATTACAATTTATTCCTATTCTAGACAGTCAAGGTTATTAGATTTGTAGGTTTACACATTATATAGTCGCTATTAAATTAGTGTCGCTGAAGTATTAGGTTTTTTTTCAGTATGGCTTCGAAACCGATTGATATTCGCTAGGTTAAAACAGGTTATGAGTCATACTGATTATTCATATGTAGCACCATTTTACAGACAATTTTCCGCAACTATTAAGATAAAAATCATAACATCTATTCCAGTTTTGTTACTATTACTATTGTAATTAATCTAGGATAGGTTATTCTAAGATTGGGGATTGAGAGGGATATCCCCCCCCCCCTTAAAGAGAGATATAGCCCCAAGAATATATATTATCTATATAAATATAAGGCAGTCCTCTGTTTTATAGGGGCAAAGGCAAAAGCCCTTAAAACAAACTTTTCTAAATTTATTGTAAAGTAAAATGTTATTTAATAATTTTGTAAAGTTCACAAAGTAAATTAGGCATGAAAATACTAAACAACCATAACTCATAATAATTATACCAACGGAGCTTTCCCATTTCTCTTCCGCTGGAATAACGGAGACTTTACGTCAGAAACTAATGTGTCAGAAACCCCCCAATGAGCGGAGAATGTTGCATACGTCAGAGAGAGTATTGACAAATTGGTGTAATAATTCAGGCATTTAAAGGGATAAGGTAATAGCTAATAAATTGATTTACATCGTCAATGATGACACACAAAATTAACCCTCCTTATGATTACAATTAGTGATTGAAAAGTTTGGACACTTGTCATAATGAACCAACCAATCAAAATTTAATAAAAGTTTCCAAAGTTGGCAAACCAAAGTAGAAGAAAACATTATTATAAAACTTTCGGACTAGTACCAAACTGCCAATGGTCCCTCCTTCCCTGTATATAATTACATTAATATATTGGGTCTCTGTCGGAGGTGTTTTGAATAATTGTTTAATTAATGTTTGCTTGATGTACTGTTAAAGTTCTTATAGAAGAAAAATATTTTGATATGAAAATATACTTTTATAATAATTAAAATCATAAACTAGTATATACAGCCAGTCAAAAATTGTCAGTTCCTAGTTTTTTTTTGTTGCATTATTTGTCTTTATTTTTAACTATTTTTAACTTATTGCAGCGTGCTTTTATTACAATAATATGCAAAAAAAACAGTTAATTAATTCAGATATTTTTAAAAAGTTTAGCAAAAAGTTTTAAAAAGTTTTTTTTCAGTGTGACATTGGCGTTGATGATAAATAATTTCCGTGTTTATAAATTGTTAACATTATTACTATTGGGACAGGTCATTAGTCAACAATGTACATTTTGTTTGACTTATTTATTTTCCAAATTTCCATCCTCCATGTATAAAAATGAGTATTTTTACAATGGGACGAAGCCCAATCTGTCCCACTTTTTGAGCAAGATTATTCCCTTTTCTCCCATCTCTTTTGAAGAGATTTTCTTCCCCCCTTTCCCTTTTTCTTTTCCCTTTATATGACGTCATATAGGAATCGTCTTGCTCAAAAGTGGGACAGATTGGGCTTTGTCTTACAATGGATATAGAATATATGTGGATATTATGACAGGAGAAAAAATATTGTAAATTTGGGTAACTGAATAATGACCTTATTTATTGGTCTGAATATTCATCCAGTAGGAGGGGAGGGGATGGGGTAAAGGGGCTATTGATATATTGGCCAGCTGCATAACTTTATTAGAGAACATGAAAATCTGGTACAACATCCAATTAAAAAAATTTTAACCAATAAAGAATTAAAATAATCTAAATATCAACCTCTATTAATAATATTTAAAGACTATGAAGTTTTAAAATTATATAATAAGCAATTTTATATAAAAATAGCATGTACTATATGCATAGTACTATAAACAAGGAGGGAGGGGACATTAGACTGTAAATTATACTGGTATCCAATGTTACGTTAACATGTACTATCATTAGTTGGCTTAAAAACTTTGGGGACTTTTATCAAATCTTAATTTCAATGTAAAAAATTTAAGCTTTAAGCAGTGTCCAAACTATTCCACCAATAAATTTAAAACTACAGGAGGGAATATTTTGTTTATCATAATAATGTGTGTATTAATATGTATATTTTTATTTATAAAAATCTGTCCTCGAAAAAAAAACTGCGCGACGAATAAGCCTAAAAAATTGTGTTTTCTATAACCATTGTGCATCATTTTCTATTTGGAAACAACCTTTTGGGGGGTAGAATCCTATTTTTTCGTTAGTGGTTATCCCCCCCCCCTCACCAAATTTAAAATAAACCATTTAGTGTAGGTCAATTAGGTTAGAGTATATAAATATATTGACAGAGAATAACATGCTTATATGGACATCATTTATTGGTCATTTCGTTCATCCAGTAGTGGTGGTGGGGTTGGGGTAAAGGGGGTGGATCTTTATTTTAGCCACCTTCGAGCATCACTTTACCAGAGTACATAAAATCTGGTGCAACATTCAAGTAATTATATATCGATTGTTAAAATATTTACAACATTTTCGTCCCTCAATGTCTACTAATTACTAAAGCCAGAATTTGAAACCTAAAGATTTGGAAGGTGATCTTCAGTTATCATATCACTGATTTATTCTTACCTACAACGGGTTTCATGTCTGCAGGGCTCCAAAAACAACACAAAAAATAATCTTACCTAAAAATAAAATAATAGTTATTTATGGCATCGTATTATAGACAGCTTTCCGCGGAAATTGAAAAATTATAAGATTTAAACCAGTTTTGTTAGCAACGAGGGGACGTAGAAAAACGATGCTATACAAGATTTTTCAGTATTGGATATATTAATCGGTTCCGAAGCCTTATTGAAAAATTGAATTTTAAAAGAGGAGGGGGGAGTTACTTTACTAACACAAAATGAAATTTTACCAATTATTGGCACGGTCCTTTTTATATGGTTTAGATTTGGTACCCTCCATACTACAATCAAGTTCATAATATAAACTTTAATACCTTTATTTTTTCCGCCATTCAAAATGATTATTATATAAGTAAAAAAACAGACTCAAAATAAAAATATTAGTTTTAGTTAAAGAAAAGCTTCTTTTGGGTCCTATGAAAATTATTTTAATGATTATAAATTAAAAGAATTTTCACTTCTAAATTATTTTAGGGTTCTTTTTTGGTATACCTAGGTGGGGGAGGGGACATTGGACTGTAAACTAAACATGTACACAAACTTATATCTATGTTATCCTATTCGTTGGCTCAAAAAATTTGGGTACTTTTGATGATTTTAATTGGCCGGTTTCGAAGTTCCTAATCTTTTTGACCAATAATTCTAATCTGCAGTAAGGGTAATTTTATTTATCATCATTGGGGATGTTTATCAATTTATCGTCTATTGTCTTATCCTTAAAGAACCAAATGAGTCCAAAGTTAATACAGACAACCAACTCTTTGATTTCACGACCATTATCTTCAAGTTCATTTATCAGTTTGGACCATTTTTATTATCTTTAAGTATGACACTGTTTTTATGACTTTAGTTTACAATTAAAAAGGCTACATAGTATAAAAGAGAAAAAAGCGAAAATGCGTATTTTTTAAAGGCTATTAGCTACGCAATTATACATGCATTTTACATTTTCTATAAAGGAGCCTTTTGTAACTTCCCTCAAATAACAAGTGGACCTTTAAACCATGACGTTATTCTTATAATAAAAAAAAGTATTAGAGATCTTACAGGATAATATAGCAACAAGTACCCAAGGATCTAAAGGGATAGGACAATGGCCGATAAATTGATGTACATCCCCAATGATGATGCACAAATTACCCATCCTGTAGATTACAATAAGCAATTGAAACGTTTAGACACTTAACTTAATGAACCAACTAATCAAAATTCAAGTCCACAAGTTAAGTTTTAAGCAACGAATAATTAAACGTTATTATAAAACTATGGGGACTACTGTAATCAATAGCCCAATGTCCCCTCCCTCCCTGCAATTTTCCTATACTATTATCATCATTTTTATAAGAGGGGGGGGGGGGATATATGGGATGAATGGAGGGTGTTACTGACGCCCAACTTAAAAATATGGGATTATTTCACTATTTGAATTTTGTATAAAGGTTCTTTTTTGTAAATTATTTACACTATTATTTAATAATTTTCATACTTTTACTTCAAAAAAAGAAATTTTGAATCTTTATTTTACATAATATTTAATAATAGTCTCTAGGGACATATAAAAAAAAGGGTAGGGGGAGAATCAGTCCTCCAAAATAAATTAAACTTTCAAGAGACCTTTAAGATTCTTTACTTTGTGGTATAACCCTAAAGATTCAGAGCAGTTTGTAAGATATTTAGGAACAGAGACTATTAAATATTTAGATACTGGATTAAGATAGATAGATAGAAAGATTTATAGATGGATAGATAGATAGATAAAATAGAGAGTTCTATTATAAAGATGCTCTCGACTAGGATAGCTATATGGATAGATAGATAGAAAGATTTATAGATGGATAGATAGATAAAATAGAGAGTTTTATTATAGTTTTAAAGATGTTCTCGACTAGGATAGGTATAGATAGATAGATAGATAGAAAGATTTATAGATGGATAGATAGATAAAAAAGAGAGTTTTATTATAGTTTTAAAGATGCTCTCGACTAGGATAGGAATATGGATAGATAGATAGATAGATAGATGGATATATGAATAGATAGATTGATATATAGATAGATAGATAGATAAAAAAGAGAGTTTTATTATAGTTTTAAAGATGCTCTCGACTGTAGGATCAAAGATCAGACCCTCATTAGAATTTCGGAAGGGAGATAAAATTTATTAAAAACAGATCAGAGATCTTAAAGGACAAGACAATGTATATTGAATTAATGTTTATTCCCAATAATGATAAACAAAATCACCCCTTAAATTGTAAGTTGAAAAGATTAGACACCACTAGTTGGGAATCCACCAATCAGAATTCAATAAAAGTCCCCAACAAATAAGATTACGTGGTTGTAAAACTTTGGGTACTCGTGTATATATATTACATGCAGGTCCCCAAAGTTCTTTAAACACATTTATTAACTTAACTTTAAGAGCTATTATCAAATATTGATTGGTTTATATATATACTGTTTAACAAAGAATTAATCTACAGAAGGGGTAATTTTGTTTATCATTATCAATTTAACGTCCATTGTCTTATCCCTTAAGATCCAAGTTTTACTATTCTGGCATTTATCCTAAACTTTATCTGTGTCCCCTATTTGAATAAAAGTATGTATGTGTACATTGGGGAGAGTTTACTGCAAGTTTGAAAAATAGAAGATTTAATGATAATACCTGTTAAAATCTTCAAGAACTGAAAGATTCATATCAGTTCTGTTAACTAATAAAAGAGGAATCAATTTCATGATTTTTATTTTAATATTCGCGAAAAATTGTATGAAATACGATGGTGTACATGATTTTTTAGTATGGCCGTTTTTAATCCAGCGGATATTAATCGGTTTGGAAGCCATACTGAAAAGCTGAAAATCTTTGGGAACCATAAAAAAGTCCAATGTTTTTGGGGACTTTTGGTATGAGCACACCAACGTAACCGTTCCGTCAATTCCTGCCAAAAGTTTTGCCTTACCCTTCCGGGATTTATGGATATGCCATTAAAAGAAAGAAAAATATAACAACTCTTTACTTAGGGAGGAAGTGGACATTGGACTGTAAAATTATACTGGTACTTAAAGAACTATACACTAAGATATATCAGTTGGAAATAATTTTAATGTTAGAGGTAGATTTGAAATCTGCATCAAATTTTAAGGATTTTTTTTTATATAAAATTCGTTTTTTGTATAATCCTTATCTAAAAGCGGAAATACAATTTAAGTTAAATAATTTTGACATCTGTGATTAGTGGATTGAAAACTATTGCGCTATGATTGGAGAAGCTGTAGTGCTGTACATCATTCAACCAATCCACCTATCACAGACGTAAAAATTAATTAACTTAAATTGTTTTTGCGCTTTTTATCAAAGAATTATACAAAAAATCTTTTAAATTTTATACAGATTTCAAATCTACCTCTAACATTAAAATTCTGTATGAAAACTTAAAAACTTATATATCTTACTATACACTTCCCAAACTTCATTGGTTTAACAACTTTGGGTACATTTAATAAATATTGATTGGTTGGTTAACACTATGCAAGGTTTAAACTTTCTTTAATATTAATTTACAGAAAGGATAATTTCAGGGGGGGGGGGTATGCTGGTGCTCAAAGTTTTACAAAGACTTGCTCTCATTCATTGGTTAACCAAGGATGACAACATCTATAAGTAGCGAAGCTCAAAAATTATGGATGGATATCTGGAAAAAATTAACTTTATTGCAGTTTCATAAAAAAAACATTAAACTAAAAAATCACGAAACCTTGTATGATTTATAACGTGAAAATCTAGGAATCGATCTAGCACCTCAGCAAATTAGCAAATCTTAATGAAACTTTGTGGGGATAAGTAAATTGTGAACTTATTTAATACCTAAAAATATCAGCCGTCTATCTCAGATAGGAGTAAAGAAAATCATGAAAACCTAAAAATCTAGGAATCGAACTAGCACCCCAACCAATAAGCAAACCTTTATAAAACTTAATAAAGGTATGCAGAATATAAAAGTATTCAATCCCTGAAAATTTCAGCCGTCTATGTTGTTTAGGAGCCGAGAAAATCATAGTTCCCCCCTTTCTGTCTCAGACGGACAGACGGACGGACGGACGGACAAACGGACGGACTGACCAACCCTAATTATAGAAAAGCTTCACTTTTAAAAACTATGTGGACTCTCATTACATCTTACTTAGCCGGTACAAACTGTCTACTAATGATTTTAATGTACAAAAGAGGTATTTTAGTTTAACATTCTTGGGTATGTAACATTTTTTAACATCTTTTGCATAACATGGACGCAAATACCTATCCCTTCCTCCTTGATCTTCCCTAATCATCTTCTTTCTCTATATGTATAGGTAAGGGATACTACCAAACTCCACTTTTATTACTTTTTGCGCATGATTAAAATTTGGTTGTTAAAAATTTTAAAATCACTCTTTTCCTATGTTAAAGGTTTTATGTAACTAACTGTTTATGTGAAATCTCGCTAACCACTGAACCAATATGGTTCTTCTTTACAGTGAATCTTCTACTTGGGGGATAGTTTAATTTCTTCAGAGACCTCTAGGGGCGTAGCAACAAATTTTGAAAGGCATCTAGTGGCCTCTAGGGTTGTTGATGATAATATTAAATAAACTTCCTTTTTTTGACCAAAAAATCAACCCCCCCCCCTCCCATTCCAATTTTTAAATGCAGAACCACGATTATTTTAAGTAAGGAGTCTACTTTTATGCTATGTGTGTGTGTGTGTGTGTGTGTGTGTGTGTATACCCAATTCAAGGACGTGTGAGAAAAAGACGCAATCTTTAGTTTTTAAACAACATTTTCAACTTTTTTTTTTTTGGGGGGGGGGGTTTAAATACAACCCCCTGATTTAGTTTGAATATCCATGGATATTAAGGAATAAGACAATGGACAATAAATTTATGTACTATGTACATCCGCCATGATAATAACAAAATTACCCATTCTGTAGATTAAAATTATTGGTGCAAAAGTTTGGATACTGCTAGTTTGAGCTAACTAATGAAGATTTTGAAAAGGTACCCAAAGTTTTGGAGCCAGAGATAGAGGGGGCAATGGGCTGTTTATTACACTAGTCCCCAAAGTTATAATAACCTTTTCTTAATCGTTGGCAACTACTTTGGGGACTTTTGAATGGTTGATTTATTAAGCTGAGTGTTCAAACGATTTAACCACTAATTTAATCTACATAATTTTGTGTATCATCATTGGTGATGTACATCAATTTTTCGGGCATTGTCTTATTCCTTTAGATACCTGCATATAAAGAATTTCAAAAGTTTTAAGAAAAATAAAATATTTAAAAAACCTACCACCCATATAAAGTGTATGTAAGGCTATTAGATTTATGTTTGAGATACATTTGAAAACATGAAAAAAACCTTTTTATTAATTAACCCTTGTTATGGCGTAGCTACTCTATATTAGGTCTGTCCGAACGTCCGTCTGTCTCATGAATACATTATTTTTGTTTGCCTAAAAAGTTTATGGAACTTATATTCAATCTTTATTGGTTTGGTTGGACATATTCCTACAAAAGGGGTAATTAAGATAATCATCATTGGGGATGTATTTCAATTAATCATCCATTGTCTTATCCCTTAAAGGTCCATTTGTTTGATTAAAAAGTTTGGGTACTTCTATCAAATTTTGATTGGTTAGGTTGGAAATGTTTTTAATCTGCAAGGGATAATTGTGCGTATCATCATTGGGGATGTATATAAATTTATCATCCATTGTCTTATCTCTTAAAAAATCTTGGTATTGATGTATTGATTTAAAATTGGCACAATCTGGGAATCATTCAAAATATCCCGGGTGAAAAATCAGGGATTTAAAGAGATAAGACAATGGTCGATAAATTGATGTACATCCCCAATGATGATACACAAAGTTACCCCTTCAGTAAATTACAATTGGTTGTTGAAAAGTTTGGACACTCAACTCAATAATCAAAATTGAATAAAAGTCCCCAAAGATGTTGAGCCAACGAATAAGGTAACGTTATTATAAAACTTTGAGGACTAGTGTAATAAACAGCCCAATATCCACTCCCTCCCTGGGTAAATAAATAGAGGGAAGGGACATTGTGGTTTGAAATATGTTAGTTTCAAAGTTTGAAATATGTTAGTTTTTACAACCAAAGAAAGGCATTTGGCCAGGAATAAGGTATAACCAACAAGCAAAATAAACCTAAAATAATATTTGGGGGGCAAATAGAGAGGTCGTCAATTTTATGATGTGTTGTCCCCCCACGACAGCTGGAAACACGTTTAGGTTTCGTGATTTTTTCCCGAATTAATTTCGTTATTGGTAGAAGCTGGCTTTTAGCCAATGAATAAGAGAACCTGTTCATAAAAACGTTTAAAGAAAATATATTTTACAGTTCAATATCCCCTCTTCCATGAAATAATACTATTATATAAAGTAGTAAGGTTATTTTATCCATTTAAGGATAGCTTTATATGGATCCATGGACGTTTTGTAGAGGGGTCCAAATAAAAAATGTTAACATACCTAAAATGTAAAGATAAAATTAGGTTTCTAGATTGACAATAAAATAAAATTGTATACCTACAAAAAAAAAATCAATAAGAAGTTTGTTAAGTTACTACTAGAGGATGGCAGTCAAATTTAGGGTCCGATTTTATACAGTACATATTTTGTACATAAGGTTCATATACTTTAATGTATAAAACCAACATATTGATTACATTTTTAAGAGCAGTATTTATGTGATTATTTGCCCATATTAGTTTAAACACATGTACATTATCGGACTACATGGTATATAACGCCTATAGATAGATGGAAAACATAGGAAGGAAGGGGACAATGGGCTGTTTATTACACTAGTCCCCAAAGTTTTAAATAACGTTTTCTTTAACGTTTTCTTATCAACTTTGAAAACTTTTATTAAATTTTGATTGTTTTATTCATTAAATTAAAAGACCAGACGTTTCAACCAATAATTGTAATTTCAGAAAAAGGGTTTTTGTGTATCATCATTATGGATGTACATTAATTTATCAGTCATTGTCTTATCCCTTTAGATCCCTGATGGATAGATAGATAACGAGATTGTAAGATAGATTGATAGATAAATATGCACAATGCAAATTTTCTGCGAAAAATTTTGCGAGTATTAGCTTTGTTCCTTTTTTTACATTTTCCCTTTGCAAACTCTCTCTCTCTCTCTCTCTCTCTCTCTCTCTCTCTCTTTAATTCTATATCTCTTTTTACTGTTAATGCTATCTTTCTTTCTCTATCTTTCTTTTTTCTCTCCTTCTCTCACTTTTTTTTATGTTTCTTTCACTCTTTATCTTCATATTTACAAAAGGGGTAAATTTGTTTATCATTAACAAATATGCATAACAATTTATCATCATTTGGCTTCGCTTATTGCATATTCGTTTGATCTTGTTCAAGCAAATTCTAAATATTCTTTTTTTGTGAGAATTTGAAATTTTGAAAGAAAGAGAATTAAATAAATTTTAATAATTAAATTTGGCATTTCAAATAAAGTTAAAATTATAGTTTCTTTCTGAAAAAAATGGGTAAAATTCTTTTTTTAGGGATAGAGAAGACAATGCGGATTAAAGAAATTTCTTTTAAGAAGGGTAAATTCTGTTTATCATCATTGGAAATATAAAGCAATTTATCGTCTATTGTCTTATCCCTAGTAAGTTTAAATATAATTATAAAGTTTATAATAATCATCCAAAAAATCTGGGAAAATTGTTAATTCAATTTTAAAAATTTTGATTATGATAAAATCATAGTGAGGAAGGGTACAATGGGCTGTTTATTACACTAGTCCCCAAACTTTTATACTAACTTTTTCTTATTCGTTAGCTTCACAACTTTAGGGACTTGCATTGAATTTTCATTTTTTGTTCATTAAGTTGAGTCTCCAAACGTTGTAACCATTAATTGTAATCAACAGAAGGGGTAATTTTGTGTATCATAATTTGGGCTTTACATCAATTTATAGGCCATTGTCTTATCCCTTTAGATCCCTGCAATCCTTTCAAATCTTTGCGTTATAACATAGGTAAACTCTTGTAAAAAATAATGTTTTTGGATTGAAAAAAACAGAGGTAAAATAGGTTTTCTTCAATGGTTAGGGTTATCCTTTACACTAACCTCACAAAGAATTTCTATTTTCCATGGATCTTAGGGATTCAGCAATGGATGATAAATTTATATAAAATTACCACTTTTGTAGATTTAAATCATTGGTTGAAGTGTTTAGGCACTGCTAGTTTTGAAACAACCAATGAAAATTTCACAAAAATACCCAAATATAAAGCAAACGTGGTTTTAAAACTTTGGGTACCAGTTTCATTTACAGTTTACAGAGATAGAACAATTGGAATAATAACATAAGTTACCAAAGAGAAGGTTGAGTATCTTACATAAATCTTGCTAACCTGGGGGGAAATATTTATTAAACCTGCATTGACCTATCCTTCAAAGGGATAAGACAATGGACGATAAATTGATATACATCCTAAATGATGATTAACGAATTTACCCCTCCTGTAGATTAACATTATCTGTGGAAAAGTTTGGACACTGCAACAAAAAAAAAGTTATTAAAAGTACCCACAGATATTAAGTCATTGAAGTTACCAAAGGCAGGGTTTAGATTATACATGTACCCTCAATTGCACTATCCCTAATGTTAATGTTAATGTCGTGTGGGTGAGTTGCACCTGGACTGAACAGTCAACTTGTCAACTCAAGGCCAGACTCTTGGTCCTTCACCTCATACCCGTGGTACAGTACATTATAGACAACCAACCCTTTGATTGCACGATCTTTGTCTGGAGATCCTAACTGTGCATGGTAATGAGTTGCGCCTGTTTGGGGCCAAGGCATTCCCCCTACTCTAACTCTTTGATGTCCTGTGCCGAACAGAGCAGGTAGGTACCATTTTTAACGTCTTTGGTATGACGCGGATTCGAGTTGCATCCTTCCCATCAATTTCCTTGGCACTTTAATTAGGACTTGTGGGTAATTTACACTTCAACCTTATGGGTGGAGAGTTAAGGTTTCGTGATTTTTCGGTCACGGTATTATTGCGACAATTAATGCAACCCAAGCATCAACATGACGCTGTATCAGCAATGACTGAAGCCACATCAAATCCTAGGGACTTTTCAATGCAACCTAGGATCTAAGCATGACTCCAAGTCGTTGAACTAACAAACGCCACTAATACACTAGTGAGCTACTACACAATGCTAGTCCACAAGGACTTTTCAATCAACCTATGACCTTACAGCGTTTTCGATCACTAGTGCACCATGCCAAGGACCACCCATGCATACCTGATTTAGGGTTAAGGCTTCCCCCCTACTCTTACTCCAAATCTCTAACGCCTGAAAGAGCAGCAGTAGGTACTAATTTTTACATCTTTAGTATTGATGCGGTCTGGGGACTCGAACCCGACACCTCCCCAACAGATAAGCGGACGTTAAACCACTAAGCCATATCTGCCATATCACTATCCCTAAAATCCCTGAGCTAAAACTAAAGGTTATTTCTTATGCAAAAAATTGTGCAAAAATTCGCGGAACATAACTTAGTTTAAATTAAAATAGCTCTCTTTTTTTTGCAAGCGAACCTACTCTGCAATTACAAATGTTCGTTTTTGTCGATAAGCATCAGAAATCTAAAGGGATAAGACCATTTGTTAAATTCCCCCATTAATGAAAAACAAAACTACCTTTTCTGTAGAGTAAAACTATTGGCTGAAACTATTGTTTGTAAATTTCTCCATTCTTTTTGCTTTTAAGATTTCCGTAATCTAAAAGTATCTACTACATAACTTACTTTGTCCTTCCTTCCCCTTGTTCAATTTTATTGATATTACTATGAATTGTTTCATATTTTTATGCTATTATGGTTGCTGTCATCCTTGTTTTCTCCTTTCTTTATTTTAAAGTTATGTTACATATAAAGGTAGAGTCCACAATTGAAAAAACATTATTTTCATATATTTTCTTTTTCTTAGAATAGTTTTTTTATGCATAATATAAGACGGTTTCCCTGAAAATTTCTTGTTGAACAAACAGATCTATAGTATAGATGTATATACAGACAACTACCTCCCTTCCTTTTTCAAAGAACTCTTTCGTCTGCTACTTGGCTGTGTTAATATAAGCGACACCATTGGTTGATTTTCAATGACCCAATAGAAAGGTTGCACAAGGCGGTTGCGATGGGGAGATAAAGTTATTTAACCCTTTCTCCCTCTAGTGTTTTACTCTAATATTGAATACAGAAACCTTTTCCATCCCTTATTTTTAAATTAATTGAGAAAAAGTTTCTTTCTTTATTATTTTAGGTTAGGTTAGATTAGATTATATTGGATACTGGTAAGCCCCGCAGGAGTTAGGACCAATTGAAGAGGTTAGAAATTAGAAAAAAACCACCCAACACTCTCTTGAAAATTTGTACAGTCGACATAAATTTTTGTAGTAGCTAAGGGGAAGCCACAATTTAAATAATAAAATTTTCTCCTCTAGGGAGGGGATATTGGACTGTAAATTACACTGATACCCAAAGTTTTAAAACCCCGTTATCTTCTTCGATGACTAAAAATTTTGGGTACTAACTAATAATTTTAATCTACAGAAGGGGTAATTTTGTCTATCCTCATCTTAGAATGTATATTGTCCCTTGTCATATGCCTTAAAATCCCTGTAGATATATTATAAATATGCCCAAAGGGTTTGAGTCAAAATTTATAGTCCATGCCTTAAATTGGGATTTACAAAATATTTTTCAAGATTTGTACAGCAAAAAAGAGCTTTTTATGCTGTTATTTTATCAACATAAGATTTCATGGATCTTAAGGGATAAGACAGTGGGAGATAAATAACAATGAACAACCCAAGATATTATTCATTTTATTAAAAGTTCCCCAATTTTTAATCAAATGAATGAGAAAGCATGTTTATTAAACTTTGGGTACCAGTATAATGCATAGTCTAAAATGCCAGCCATGATCACTTTTATTTATGTCATTTGGTTGGTTGAAACGTTTGAACACTCAACTAAATGAACCAACCAATCCAAAGAAGGCCAACGAATATGAAAAAAATATTATGAAACTCTGGGGACTAGTGTATAAACAGCCCTTTATTCCCTCTCTCTTTGAATATAATGTTAACATTTTTAATAGGATTTAAAAAATCGGTGAATATACAACGATACAAACCATAAAAACAAATATTGACAGCCAAAAATTGAACCTATTAAAACACAAATGCACACACACACACACACACACACACACACACACACACACACATACACACACACATACACACACACACACATAGAATAATATATTTAAGATCTTGACCCCTTAACTTTCACTTCTTTGAAAGTTGGTTCTAAAACCCCTCCCAAAACACATAATCACAATTGATTAAATTCTATACTAGCCTGTTTTTCTACTGTGATAGTAACATATGTTTTGACTATAGGCCGGATTTTAATACTCCATATAGAAACAATACATAATATGCAATCAGTTCCGCGGATATTATCAATCTATCAGAATCGCATACTCCAGTATAGCTTCGAAACCGATTATTACCCGCTGGATTAGAACTGGTTCTCAGCCATACTAAAAAAATTATATAATTACGAATATTGAAATGCAAATCATGAAATTAATACCAGTCAGTTTTGTTTTTGCCCGGGACTAACAAAACTGGTTACTTATAATTTTTGTTTTAATATCCGCGGAATGCTTTCCATAATACGATGCGGAAGCGTTTACTAATCAAACAATAAAATATTATATATATAGTATTTTAAAGGAAAAGGGACGGTTTTAAGCGATTTTAATCAAATGATTTAAGTAGTTTGTATACAAATTTTTAGTTATTTTTTCAGAAAGGGGGGGGGGGACATTAAACCAACTTTAATCTGGTATGCAACCCCCTTATCTTATTCATGGCTTAGCTTTTGTAAATTTTAATTAAATCTTGATGTACAATAAAGCAGTGGTCTTGTTTTTTTTTTACTAATGTTCTTAATTTACAAGTAATTTGATTTTCCATCTAGAAATATATACAAAAATTTCAAAATTCAATTGAATTAAATCTCTGAAAAAATGTCTCCTTTCCTTACATAATATATGTATGTAAGGATATTTTTGGAAATAATTTATTACATACATATTCAACTTAAAATCATTTTTATTTCTACCAGTTTCAAATATAATTTAGAAGCATATATGAAATTCAAGTTTAGGTAAAAGTTTATTTTACTTAAAAATAGCTGTTTCGCCGCTATAGACCTTTCAAGCTAAAGTTAGACAGACAAACACATAGATAGATAGACTTGCTGTTTCATTAAGTTTGGGTTTGGCTTGACTTTGTTAGTTTCAAACACGAAGAAGTGTCAACACTTTTCAACCAATAACACAAAAAGGAATATTTTTAATTATCCCCATTGGGGTCGAATATAAATTCATTTTCCATTGTCTTATCCCTTAAGATCCTAAAAATATTCTAACCTAACCCGTAATCTATTTCGTTTTGTACTTAAATTTTGCCACTTTTAAAAAGGTCAATTCCTTACAGTATGACCTTTCATTGAGTTGCGAAGCTTCTATATATAACACTAGCGGATACGCCCCCTAGAGGCCTCTAGGGGCACTTGAGGAGGAGAGAGTCGAATTTAATAATTCAATTTCTTATTTTAGTTTTAAAAAAATTAAAAAAATTAAGAAAATAGTTATAAACCTTCCCGGGACCTATGAGAAGCTACCCTGTTAAGGAGAACCCGATCGGTTCAGTGGTTAGCGAGATCCTTCGGTACAGACACACAGACAGACACACAGACAGACAAACATCCTGTTACTTTAGTATAAGGATATAAACATTCCTTTTTTCCAGGAAAGAATCTAAAAGTATAAGACAATGGCTGATAAATTGATGTACATCCCAGATGATAATATACGACATTACCGTTTCTATAGATTACAATTTGTGGTTGAAACATTTGGACACCCAACTTCATGAACAAACGAATACAAAATTCGATAAAAGTCCCCAAATTTGATAAGCCAACGAATTAGAAAACGTTATTTTTGAAACTTTGGGGGCTAGTATAATAATCAGAACAATTTCTCCTCCTTCCACGAATTAAACCAGTCCCAAAGTTAAAAAAAACACGTTCCGTCATTAGAGGATGGGGTAGGGGCAATAGTCGTCTACTTCCAAAAAATAAGATTCTGTAGAAGATGTTGTAATTTCTTGAAAATTCTTAATTGCAAAAAAAATACATTTAAACTGACCTTTTTAGAGATGCATAGCATCTCTTTAAGCTTTCTTTACAGTATGGTTTCGAAACCGATTAATATCCGCTTAAATAGAACTGGTTCTCAGCCATACTGAAAAATCATGTATAACATCGTATTACAGACAATTTTCCACGAATATTGAATTAAAAATCATAAGATTAATACAAGTTTTAATGGTTTTAATCTAATAATTTTCTTTTCAATATCCACGGAAAACTGTCAATAATACGAGGGAATAAATACCTATTGCTTCTTAAATTTTTTTCTTTTTCTACAAAAATTTCTTTTCTAAAATAATTGCAAAATTGTTGTAACCTTTCCGTAAATAGAAAGGTCAACTTTAAAGAAACCGACTCTGTACACATTGCTTAACTTTTAAGAATTAGGCTGATAATTATAAATTTTAAGTAATCAACTATCTGTTTATCTGTCTATCTGTCTATCTGTCTATTTATCTATCTGTCTACCTATCTATCTGTCTATCTATCTATCTGTCTATCTGTCTATCTATCTATATATCTATCTGTTTATCTATCTATCTATCTATCTATCTTTCTATAGAAGCCATACTGGGAAGTTTTTCTCTAGATGTATTATTCCTTAACCGTAAATTTTCTATTTTGAAATAATTATATCAGGTTAAAAATTTGACCTCATAAAAAACTTAATAACTGGTAATTAATAACAACATTAATTAAGAAAACTTTTTAGAAAACCTTATACAATCCAGAGATCTAAAGGGATAAGACAATGGCTGGTAATTGATGTACATACCCAATGATAATACATATATTTACCCTTTCTATACATTAAAATTAATAGTTGAAACATTTGAACACTAAACTTAATGAATCAACCAATCAAAACTCCCCAAAGTTGTTAAGCTATTAAAAATTGATATGTAAAAATTTAGGAATTTTCTGTTTAAAATATCTATCCTTTTGTAAAATAGAAATCAAAATAATTTTAAGTCATTCATGTTTTCATCTTAATATTTCAAAATAAAGCAAAATTAATTGGACATGTGTATTTTAAAATTCTAAAATCTTAATTGGTATGTTTGTTTTTGTAGTTTTAATTAATATTTGTAACATATGTAGACTTAAGTTTTAAATGAAATTAAATTTATGAAAAAACAAGGATGACAGCATCACATTTGGGTGCGTCCAATTTGTGTGAACTTCCTCAAAGTTTTTAAGTAAATTTATTTCAGAATACTTGGATAGATAGATAGACAGACAGACATACAGTGAATTCCTAAAAAAGTTTTGTTAGATGGACAGATACCAACATATCTGGATAGATAGATAGACAGACAGACAGACATACAGTGAATTCCTAAAAAAAGTTTTGTTAGATAGACAGATACCAACATATCTGGATAGATAGATAGACAGACAGACATACAGTGAATTCCTAAAAAAGTTTTGTTAGATAGACAGATACCAACATATCATGGCTTCTTTTTAATAGCAAAGCTATTCTACAGCTTACTTTGTCTGTCAGAAAAATGCGGCTTTTTGGAGATAGATTTATGAGTGCAGATTATCCTATTGAGTATTTGCTCAATAATTAACACTGTCTGTAAAGTTAAAAACTGACACATAATTTCGTGTCTAAAAGTCATTCACCACTATATAAGGTCTCGAAAAGATAATTTAACGTTTTTTGGGGGAGTTTGTATAAATACAGTGTGTTTTTTTATAAGAACTTTTTAAAAGCAATTTTACCCCACTTATAGTTATCATAATTTAATGATTAATGGCTTATTTTCATCGTTTTTTTATAACCATTAATAGAACAACAATAAAATATTTCAGCTTTTATTTCAAAAGTACAGTAAATCTAAAATTCAAAACTTAGATGTCAACATCTAAAAATGACTTTAGTGCATTATATCTTTTTGAATATTTGAGCTTCGCTGCTTTGAGATGTTGTCATCCTTGTAAAACATATTTGTTGACCATAGGACTGGAATGTTGTTTTAAAAAATCATTTTTGCATTCTTTTAGATTCAAGGTTTTTTTTGCAGAGGTTGGGGGAGGGGTGGAGTGGTTTTTTAGAAATAATTTATTGTACAGGAAATATGGAAGGATTCAGGATTTTAAAAAGTCTACCAATGTTGAGAGGGAACTGTAAATTACACTGGTACCCAAAGTTTTAAAAACTCTAAAACAGTTCGCTCCAAAAAAATGGTATTTTTATTGAATTAAAATTGGTTAGTTTTGAACTAGTCGTGTCCTAAACTTTTCAATCAATAATTGTAATCTACATTAGGGGTAGTAATGTATATCATAATGGGGATGTATACCAATTCATCTTCCCCTTTAACTAATTGGTTTCTCCTTAATTAGTAAGGTTTATATGGGTCCTATTTTGGGAATCAAATAAAGTAGAATTTTGAAAAGCTAAGGACGCAGCCAACAATCTATATAGTAGAATGATGTGTGTCTGTCCGTCCGTCTGTCCCTTAAGATCTCGGTAACCACGGAACCGATCGGATTCTACTCTTCAGGGTTTATACCTAATGGTCCTGTGGTGGTTTTAAGCTATTTTCTTGGAGGGTGGGACACCCCAACCCCCCCAAACAAAACATTCTGGGGAAACTACTTCACATAAATTATTGGCGGCAGCACAAGAAATAGATTTTTTTTCTCTTAAATTTAAATTTTTTTTTAAAATTACCTCATGGGGCAAAGCCCCTAAAGGCTAGGGGCGAAGCTGCTAGTATAAATTTAAAGCACGAAGCTAAATCATTGTTTTATCACTCCCCTCCCCTCCCCCCCCCTTCATCCGTTTTAAATAGATATTAGGTACTTCTTATATGTTTATTCAAAGATTAAATTTTTCTTAATCTTATGAATGACGGATGTTTAAAGGAAAAAAATATCATAACAACCTCAATTATAATAAACAAAATTACACCTTCTGTTAAATAAG
The DNA here is from genome assembly GCF_053477335.1 of Acartia tonsa. Taxonomy (NCBI): domain Eukaryota; kingdom Metazoa; phylum Arthropoda; class Copepoda; order Calanoida; family Acartiidae; genus Acartia; species Acartia tonsa. Next base: position 57,184,442 of record NC_137263.1, on the reverse strand, counting down.
TTATGTTTGGACACTATTAGACTAACCAAAATTTAAGTCCCCAAAGTTTTTAAGCCATCATATGATAGAAAAAGTGCTAAAAAATTTACTGAAATCAAAATTAGCTATTAAAGTTCTGTAATTAACAGTAAAATTGCGGGAACACATTTTATGAACTATTTAAAGAATCAGATATAATTTTTATTGCGTGCCCGACTAACAAGATCCATGTCAGGGACTAGGAACCTCAAACTATAACAAAATAACAATAGGATAAAATGCTTTATTAGGCTGTTATTCTACTGTGACACTATGGTTTTTTGTAAACTTAGGAGCCGCCACTAAAATAAATGGGCTTCCAGTGGTTGCTTTACAGGGATCTAAAGGGATATGACAATAGATGATAAATGTATAAACATCACCAATGATGATAGGAAAATATAATCCATCTGGAAACTATTATTATTGGTTGAAAATTTTGGACCCTATGGAAATAACCAATGTAATAATGTAATAAAAGTAACCAAAGCTTTTGAGCCAACGAATAAGATAAAGTAATTATAAAACATCGGGTACTTGTGTAATTTACAGTCCAATGTCCCCTCCCTCCCTGATGCTATAGCACTTGATTTATTTAGCCTGTCGTTTACCAGGCAGGCCCCTTAAAGGCTTGTAAGCCATGCCATGCAGTTCATGGATAAGACAATGGCCGTTGAATTGATGTACTTCCCCAATAATGATACACATAATTACATCTTCTATAGATTACAATTAGTGGTTGAATAAAATGTTTGGATATTCAACTTAAATAACCAACCAATCAAAAATAGTCCCCATAGTTGTTGAGTCAAAAACTTTGGGGACTAGTGTAATAAACCGGCTAATGTCCCCTCCCTCCCTGCATGCGTAGCTACGATATAATTAAGGTCTGTCCGTCTGTCTGTCAATCAGACTTTACAATAGTAACCTAACTTATTGTATGAGTATTGAGATAGACCAAGGGAAGGGAGGGGACATTGGACTGTTAATTATACTGGTACCTAAAGTTTTATAAAGATGTTAACTTTAGTAGGTACTTTTAGTAAGTCATGATTGGTAGTTTTGAAACTAGCAGAGTCCAAGCTTTTCAACCATTAATTGTAATTTCATGAAGGTGGTTATTTGCTTATCTTATCCCTTAAGATCTCTGCTTTAAAGTAAACTAGCGGCTTTGCACCTAGCCTCTAGGGGCTTTGCTTTCGTATTTTAGATTTTTTTAGGGGGGGGGGGGGGGTAGTCGACCCCACTATTTTAATTTTAGTTTTAAGAAGAAAACAATTTTTTATTTTTTATTTTTTGTGGGGGGTTGGGGGTGTCCCACCCCCCAAGAAAATAGTTATAAACCTTCCCGGGACCTATGAGAAGCTACCCTGTAAAGGAGAACCCGATCGGTTCAGCGGTTAGCGAGATCCTTCGGCACAAACAAACACACAAACACACACACAGACACACAAACAGACATCCTGTTACTTTAGTTTAAGGATATAGTTTGATATCTAATTTAGTTACTGAAAAATACATAAAATCCCTTTTTAAAACATCCCCTTCAAAAGTACATCGAGGAACCAACCTTAAAATGTTTCACATTTTTCAGTTCCATTGTTTATGTTTTATCAAGCAAAAAAATGCCTTTTTTTACATTGATAACTTTGTAAAAAATGTTTTTTTTGTTTCCTGATTTTAGGGTAAGGTATTAAAAAAATTAAAGCTTTTTAACAATTATAAAACAATCCTATTTTTTTGAATACCTTAAAATTTTTGAGAATAATTAAGATGTTTTTTATTAATACAAGAGTTAAAAGCAAAGCTATTCTATATTGCTAGTACTTAAATAACAATTAAATTATAAGTCTTTAAATGGACAATGGACAATAAAATGATGTTCATCCTCAATGATGATAAAAAATACCATTTATGTAGATTAAAATGATTTGTCGATTTGATATTATAAAACTTTGAGGACTAGTGTAATAAACAGCCCAATGCCCCCCACTCCTCCATATGGGAAAAATGTTTCTAGATTCGACCAAACTTTTGTTATGAATATTAATTTTCTCCCATTGCATTGTCCCATCCTATAATAAGTTAATTTTTTCAGGGATCTAAAGGGATAAAACAATGGACGATATATCCCATTCCCCAATGCTTGCACACAATATTATCCCTTTTTTAGATTTAAAGTGGTTGAAACGTTTGAACACTCAACCTTATAAACTAACCAATCAAAATTCAAAGAAAAGTACTAAATGTTGTTGAGCCAAAATATTATTATAAAACTTTAGGGACTAGGGGAATAAACAGCCCAATGTCCCCTCCCCCACTGGAATTTATTGGCAACGATATTGGCATGCAAATTCCAGCTGAGCAAATTACAAATTCTAGCCCATTAGAACATATTGAATTTGCCATGCCTATATGGGTAATATTGGTAACAATTTGGGAGGGAGGGGACATTGGACTGTTTATTACACTAGTCCCTAAAGTTTTATGAAAGTGTCCTGTTACCCATTTGAACATATTAAATTTGCCATGGCTATATGGGTATTGGTAACAATATGGGAGGGAGGGGACATTGGACTGTTTATTACACTAGTCCCCAAAGTTTTATGAAAGTGTCCTGTTATCCCTTAGAACATATTGAATTTGCCATGCCTATATGGGTAATAATGGTAACAATTTGGGAGGGAGGGGACATTGGGCTGTTTATCACACTAGTCCCCAGAGTTTTTTTTGAACAAGTTCTCTTTTTCATTAGAACATAATGAATTTGTCATGCCTATATGGGCAATATTAGTAACAATTTGGGAGGGAGGGGACATTGGACTGTTTATTACACTAGTCCCCAAAGTTTTATGAAAGTGTTCTGTTACCCATTAGAAAATATTGAATTTGCTATGCCTATATGGGTAATATTGGTGACAATATGGGAGGAAGAGGACATTGGACTGTTTATTACACTAGTCCCCAAAGTCTCATGAAAGTGTCCTGTTACCCATTAGAACATATTGAATTTGCCATGCCTATATGGATATTGGTAACAATATGGGAGGGAGGGGACATTGGACTGTAACTTTTAATGGTACCCAAAGTTTTATAATAATGTTTTCTTATTCGTTGGGTTAAAAACTTTCAGGACTTTTATTATATTTTGGTTGGTTGGATGGTTCATTAAGTTGAGTGTATAAACGTTTCAACTACTATTTGTTATATGCAAAAGGGGTAATTTAGTTTATTATCATTGTGAATGAAAAAATAAAATTTATAGAAAGTAAAACGTCTTTACAGATTGATAAACGGACAGAAATGATTTATTGAGTAGAAGCGAAGCTACTGACAAAAGAATTGTTAAATCGAGTTCATCAAGACGTAATTCCAATATTTATACAGTCTATAAGTTGTACAAAACTATATATAGTAATTAAAATACAGTAATAACTTTGAAGATATTTATCAAAATTGATTGGTTGGTTAAAACTAACAGTGTACAATCATATAAACCAATAATTTAATTTACAAAAAGGGTAATTTTGTCTGTTATAAATTTGGGTTGTGATCGGTTGTTGTAAAGAAATGGATAAGACAATGACCGATAAATGGATGTACATCCCAAATAATGATACATACAATTAACCCTTCTGTGGGCTGAAATTAGTGGTTGAAACGTTTGAATACTCAACTTTATAAATCAATCCATCAAAATTCACTAAAGTCCCCAAGGTAATAAGCTAACGAATAAGAAAATATTATTATAAAACTTTTGGGACTAGACTAAAAAACAGTCTATTGTTCCCTCTCTCTCGGACAGGTATTGTAAATAAATCTAGTCGATCTTTCACGCACAAGTAAATAATTTGTCCTTTTTGGAAATCTCAGATATTTTTCTATGATAACCATAGATTATTATAGAACAATCATGGTGTAGTCTTCGCTGTATGCAGGGATCTAAAGGGATAAGACAATGGCCGATAATACTATGTAAATCCTCAATAATGACACAAAAATTTCTGCTGTAGATTAAAAGTCTCCAAAGTTGTTAAGCCAACGAATAAGAAAACGTTATTATAAGGCTTTGGGGACTAGTGTAATAAACAGCCCATTGTCCCCTCTCTCTATCTCTCTGCCTTGTATGACTAGGAGATATAAGGTTGACATAAGTTTTGTATGGTTTGACAATGGCCGATAAATTGAAGTACATCCCCAATGATGGTACACAAAAATTCTCCGTGTATGGATTACAACTAGAAATGTATGGACAATGAACTAAATGAACCAACCAATAAAAATTCAAGAAAAGTCCCAAAGGTTATTAAGTCAACGAATGAAAAAACGTTATTATAAGGCTTTGGGGACTATTACAAATTGCAGTTCAAAGTCCCCTCCCATAATATAAAATAAACTACCTGCCTACTCGTCTATATAGATATCATTGAAGATAACATACAACATAGAGAATAATAAATCACTTCTTGTGAGTTATAATACTTTACAGTCAATATGCTATCATGTTTGCTAGTTAAGATATCAAGAACGGCTTGCTAATAAGAATCTCTGTCTAAGTTAAGTTGCAACGGCACACAACTTAAGAAAATATAATAGTTTGGTATTGCAAATTTTAGGGAGGGGACAATGGCTTGTAAATTACACTGGTACCCAAAGTTTTATAACCACTTCTATCAATTTTTGATTGGTTTGTTTCAAACTAGAAGTGTCCAATCTCTTCAACCAATTTTTAAAATCATCATGGGAACTGAGTTTTAATTTATCGACCATTGTCTAATCCTTTAAGATCCCCTGAATTGATTTAGTCCTTGGTTAAACCTGGTTTGTTTATTAAAAACGAAGCTTTTCTATAATTAGGGTCGGTCCGTACGTCCGTCCGTCACAAACGGATAGCTTTTTTCGTTAATTTAAACAGGTTATAATTGTCCTATCGATTCCAAATTTTGCATGGCGATTCCTTTAATAGTTAGGTAGATTTAGAAAGCGTAATAACTCTATAACTGTTACCATGATGTCCGTACGTCCATTTTAAACATTTTTTTACTTTTTTAACAAAAAATTTTCATGTGATCTAATCATCCGACTGATCTGATTTTTGGTATATTGATTCCTGGGACAACAAAGTATAATGTAATAAACGAAGCAACTCTATAATCAAGTCCTTAAAATGTAAGTATGTCCATAAACATTATCCTGAATCAAGCAGTTTTTCAACAAATTTACTAACAATTTTGTTTTTACTTTTATACATTTATATTCTGATTATTCAGTTCTAATACTCTTCAAGTATTAATGTTCGTTTGTCCTACCGTTTCAGTGCTTCGCTTTTATGGATGTTGTAATCCTTGTTACTGTACTCTTTTTTATATTATTTTTGCAGGAAAGCATGAACAACGTCTTTGATTGAGGGGTAAAGAATAGGTAAAAAGGGAAAGCGAGAAGATGGTTAAAACCAGGGGATAATACAATGGACGATAAATTGACATGCATCCCAAATGCTAATAAGTAAATTAACCCTTCTGCAGATTAAAATTATTGGTTGAAACGGTTGGACCACCAAATAAAATTTAATAAATGTACCCAAAGTTTTGTAGTCAATAAATATGATATCGTGTTTATAAAACTTTGGGTACCAGTGTAATTTACAGTCCAATGTCCCCTCCCTCCCTGGTTAAAGTAGTAAGGGACAGGTATAGATTAAATATAAAAATATAAAAAAAATTGTGAAACAAAAAAGGGAGGACGGGGACATTTGACTGATCATACTGAGCTGGATCTTTAAATCATTTCAATGGTGCGCCAAATCGGGGTGAGCCAAATTTCCACCAATGAGAGCACAGCATTTTACGAAATGCCGCGCTGTGATTGGCTGAAATTCGGCGCACACCGATTTGGCGCACCATTGAAATGATTTAAAGATCCAGCTCTGGTCCCCAAAGTTTAATAAACAGGTTCTGTTATTCACTAAAAGTTTGAGGACTTTGGACTGTCGAATTCTCTCATTCGCTGGCTTAAAAATTTGAGTGGGTTGTACAAACCAGCAGTGTAATAACTTTTCAACCAATAATCTAACAAAAAGGGATAATTTTGTATATCATAATTGAGCAGAGATCTAAAGGGATAAGACAATGTCCGTTAAATGGATCCCCAATGATGATACACAAAATTACCTCTCTGAATATTGCAAGCTGTGGTGGAAACGTTTGGACACTTAACTTAATGAACCAACCAATCAAAATTCAATAAAAGTCCCCAAAGTTGTTCAGCCAACGAATAAGTAAACTTTATTATAAAACTTTGGGGACTAGAGTAAAAAACAACCCAATTTCCCCTCCCTCTATTACTAAACTTTTCTTGAGAAACCCTATCTTTGTCCGAATGCATAAAAAATCTGAAATCAAGGATTTTTCTTTATTCAAAGTTTTTTTTATATTTTATTTTTGGAGATGTCTTGGCTTGCTTACGGAGAGGGTTATTTATTCTGGATAATAAAAAAGTACATAAGACAATGGCCAATAATTTGATGTACATCCCCAATGATGATATACAATATTATCCCTTCTGTAGATTACAATTAGTGGATGAAACGTTTCGACACTCAACTTAAAGAACCAATCAATCAAAATTAAATAAAAGTCCCCTAGGTTGTTAAGCACCGAATAAGAAAGCGTTAATAACTTTGGGGACTAGTGTAATAAACAGCCCAATGTCCTCTCCCTCCGGAAAACATAAAACAAAGTGATATTGAGCTGTTCAACATCAAATATTTTTTTTTTTTTTTTTTTTTTTTTCAGTCAACATATTAAAATACAGTGATAATGACAGATTAAGAATATTTACATATGGCATAAGTTTATATAAATCATTGATACTAAATAATAAACATAAGAATATGTTGCTAGAGGCAGGATCTAACGCAAACATAGAGTGCAAGCTAAAGTTATAAAGTCAACAATTTTTAATTAGTAACCCTAGGAACATGCGGTGAAAGGATCAAGCCCTATACAAAAAACTAAATATAAAATATACAGATGTACTTAAGTGAATGGAAAAATTAAAAATTTAGTGCTTTTTTATAAAACTCAGGAGCAAAAGAATAAGGTTTAAGGTTAAATGTTAAAAAGTTTTAAAGATTACAACAAATCATAAAAAAGAAGTTGACGGCGATGTAGTACGTTTAAGACCTAGCAAATTTTGCTTTCAAATTAAAACAATTTTGATCACAGAATAATAAAATGACAAGAAATAAGTTAGGGTAATATTCTAACCAATAAGTTTAAATTGCATTTAAATGGCAAATATGACAAAGAAGTCTGTTGCAGTTTGTTTCAATATTTTCAATCAATGTTTTTTTCAAGTGTTTTTTAAATAAATTATAATTTGGCCTATTTTTTAGATCTTTTAAAATTTCTTCATATTTATTCCATGTTTTTGGTAAAGAAATAAAAGGCAATCTAGAAATTAGTGCAAGTCTGGAAAATGGTATAGCAAAGTCAGCTTGAGTTCTCAAAGCATAAGGAATATTTCTATCTTGATTCAAAGTCCAATAATTGCTTATTCTAAATGATTTAGGCTGCAAATCCTTTATATAGAGATACATAAAATTTAATTTAAAATAATCCACAAGTGCTGGAAATGGCAAAATACCCAACTTTTTAAATAAGATTCCTGTGTGAGAATTATATTTGGCATTAGAAATACATCGAATAGCTTTCTTTTGTTGCTTAAAGATGTCATTAATAAGGCTATCATATGTTGAAGAATATGCTATAATTCCATAGATTAAGTGACAATGAAAAGTTGAATAATATAAGGATCGCATTGCTTCAGGATATAATATTTTTTGACATCTGCGTAAAACAAACAATGATTTTGAAAGTTTTGCATTTAATTGTTTAATATGGTACCTAAAATTGAGGGCTGGATCAAAATAAACCCCTAGAAATTTTATAGCAGGTATTTCTGATTCATGGTTGACAAATTCTAATTTTCTAATGAGTTGATCATTAGGGGAAGGGCAGTCAATGTTATTTTCATTAATGTAGATATTTATTTCATTCCATGGAATTAGATGAGGGGAGGGATGAAAAATAGTAAACTTAGTTTTTAAAGGATGTAGAGACATTTTGTTAGTGCGAAACCAAGTAGAGACTTTTTGCAACTCTGAATTTACAAATGTGACCAAATCTGCTAAATTCGGCCCAGAGGCAAGAAGGGTAGTGTCATCACAAAAAAGTAAAGAATATAATAAAGTGGACTTTGGTAAATCATTTATGAAAATTATAAACAGAATTGGGCCAAGTATCGATCCTTGTGGTAAACCTAGAGTAATTTCACTTAGTCTTGAACTTATTGAATCAATACAAACAAATTGTTGTCTATCTGTCAAATAGTTTCTAAACCAATTTAGAGTGGACCCCCTAATTCCTATCTTTTCCAATTTTTTACACATTATGTCTACAGGAACCATATCAAAGGCTTTGGTTAGGTCGCAAAAAATACCAATTGTATATTCATTATTATTCATTGCAGTTGAAATTTTGTTAAGCATGTGAATCATAGGATGAATTGTAGAATTGCCTTCCTGAAAACCAAACTGATTAGGGTGAATAATGTCATGCTCACTTAAATAGTCTTTCAATTGAATTGAAACTAATTTTTCCAAGATTTTGCTAAAAACCAACAATAGATTAATTGACCTGTAATCATTAAGGTTTTCAGGATTTCCACCCTTTTTAAAAACTGCAGAAACTTTAGCAATCTTAAATTGAGAGGGGACCAAACCATGCCTAAGAGATAAATTAAAAATATGTGCTAGTGGCTTAGCAATTAGCGGCAAAATTATTTTTACAAATTTAGTGGATAGACCAGTAAAATCTGTGCTAGATTTGCTTTCAAGCTGGCTAAAAATTTGCATGATTTGTTCAGGGGAAGTTAAATTGAAAATAAAATTTGCTTGGACCTCATCTAAATAACTGTCAGGGGGGCGATCGGTTGGTGGAATTGACTGCTGAATATTAGTAGTTACACTTGTGAAGTGTCTATTAAAATTTTCAACAATTAGTTCAGTTTGATTTATAATATTACCATTTATATTCAAAGATTTGGGTGAAGAATTTTTAGCCCTCCCACTCTTATTACATGCCTCTTTGATAATTTCCCAAGATTTTTTAAGATTGCCTTGATGTGAAATAAGTAGCTTACTATAGTGAAGTTTCTTCATTGCTCTAAGTAGTTTATTATAAAGATTCTTATATTTATCAAAAATTTGTTTATTTTCAACTGAACGGTGTTTAGAATAAATTGAATAGAGTTCTATTTTTGTTCGCCTGGATTTTAAAAGACCCTTTGACATCCAAGGTTCTATTTTATGTATGTTTATATTAAAGCGAACAGTTTTTTCTTCAAAATGGGCATCAAAAAGGGTGAAAAAAATCTCATGAAATTTGTCATAAGCTATTTGTGGGTTTTGTTGCTCGTTAAACGTACTTTGAAAGTTAGCCTGTTCTAAAAGAGTCTTAAAGGAATTTATATTTTCATTAGAAAAATTTCTGGTTTTTATAAATTTGGGCCTATTTACAGCTTTAGAATTATTCAAAAAATGAAAAGGTGCATAGTGATCAGAAATATGTGTAGTTATTATCCCTGATGAATAAAAGTCATTTAAACTGTTTGTCCAGATATGATCTATTAACGTTGCGCTACTACTATTAGCATGGCTCGAAATTCTTGTAGGGTGGTTTATAATTTGTAAAAAACCAGAGGCAAACATGTTATCAATAAATTCTTGAGTTTTTCTATGATTTTTATATTGTAGAATATCAATATTAAAATCTCCTAATATATATACTTTGCTATTATAATCTGAAAGTTTAGACACAACATTTGACATTATGTCAATAAAAGAATCAAGTTGCACACTTTGAGTCATATTTTCTATTGGAGAAGGAGACCTATAAACGTTACCAATAATAATCCTAGTTTGATCTGGTAATTCTGTTTCAATAAATATAGATTCAAAAATCATTTCATGAAAAATAGAAACCTCATCTAGAATTTTATATTTTATAGCTTCAGAGAGAAAAAATCCCACCCCTCCCCCCCTTGATAGAACTCTATTCTTGTTAATCAATTCATGGTAGCCATTTAATTTAAAGAAATCTTTATTAATTATAGAATGTATTTCTTGAAGACCAATAATATCAAACGAGAATTTGTGACAGGCTAATTCATTCAAAAATTCTTGGAAATTATTAAACTTGGAAGCAAGACCCTGAATATTTAAACTAAGCAGAGAAGTAAGTTTAGTATCTTTAAAGCAATTTGCAAACTCATCTTCACTATAATATGCACAATTTAAAAAGCAATTTTCGTAAGGAGAATCAAATATATTAATATCTTCATATTACACTAGTCCCCAAAGTTTTATAATAACGTTTTTTTTATTCATCGGCTTAACAACTTTGGGAACCTTTATTAAATTTTTATTGGTTGGTTCATTATGTTGAGTGTGCAAACGTTTAAACCACTAAATATAATCTAAATTAGGGGGTAATTTTGTACATTATTATTGGGAATGTACATAAGTCTTATCCCTTTAGATCCCTACAATTAAGGACTTTATATATTTATAAAAAAATCATTGATGCTGTTTATATATCTTCCCCCCCCCTCTCCAACACACAAAAAAAACTAATAAAAATATGTAGGCGCCAAAAATGAAATTTAAGTTTTGTGCCCGGAGCTTTTTTAGCCCAGGCCTTGTCAAAATGGTAGAATCGCTTGCTTCGCTAGTAAACAACCTACTACCCTATAGTCACAGGGAGGTATATTGGGATGTTTATTAAAATAATGCCTAAAGTTTTATAGTAACGTTTTCGTATTCGTTTGCTTAACAACTTTTATTGAATTTGATTAGTTGGTTCAATAAATTAAATGTCCTAACGTTTCAACCACTAATTGTAATGTATAGAACGGGTAATTTTGTGTTTCATCATTGAGGTATACATCAATTTACCGCCCATAGTCTTATCCCTTTAAGTCCTTGATGTCGACATGAAATTTCAAAGGTTTATATCGACAATATGCAGAGCTGGATCTTTAAATCATTTTAGTGGTGAGCCAAATCAGGGTGAGCTAACTTTCACCAATGAGAGTACAGCATTTTATGAAATGCCGCGCTGTGATTGGCTGAAATTCGGCGCACCCCGATCTGGCTCACCACAAAAATGATTTAAAGATCCAGCTCAGGTATATTAAGGGATAAGACAATCGACGAATAATTGATATACATCCCCAATGAAGATACACAAGATTACCACTTCTCTGCAGATTAAACTTATTGGTTAAAATGTTTGGACAGTAATAGTTTGAGCTAACCAATCAAAATTCAGCATAGGTACCTTAAATTTTTGAGCCAACGATCATGATAATATGGTTATAAAACTTTGGGTGGTAATGGCTGACAAATTATCGAGATAACTTAATTATTATATTGACATTATTACAACATACTTAACATAAGTAGCATGACTTCTCTATAAAATGTGTACGAATTAACATCACAAATTAATAACTTTTAAACTTAATTATGAGGAGGGAGGAGGGGGGGGGGGTGTATTCTTGTTGGCTTAATGGCGATTTAAGAGATTTTTCCGTCACAATTTTTGAACACTTTTAGAACATGTAGAAAGGTGCTTTGACATTGTAACTAAATTAAAGAGGTTCATAAAAATTTAAGGGAGGTTTTACCTTTCCATAAAATGTTATAAAACCTGTCCAGAACCAATAGAAATCTTACCTGAAAAGTAGAACAAAATAAGAATACAAATTCGCAAGATTTTAAAGGACATGATAAAGACAATCGATATGTTATTACTTGGATGTTGCACCAGTTTTCTTATTCGTTGGCTTATCAACTTTGGGGACTTGATTAAAATTGGGTGCTCAAACGTTTCAAACACTATTTTTAATCTACAGAAGGGGTAATCATTGGGGATGTACATCAAAGTATCAGCCATTGTCTTATCCCTTTAGATCCATAATTTACATTTAATCTGTTACATTAAAGAAACATACTAAAAAACATAAATTTTAAATTTTTTAGGTGCAGCCAACAAAAATATAATATACAGTTAATTTGGGTAAAATCTATACAACAAAAAAATTAATTATAAATTTTCTTAATTTTCCATAAAAAAAGGGGAGAAAAAGATTAGATTATACCAAGGGTAATATTATACATAAGTAGGGCAGCAAGAACCAGAGATATAAAAGGATAAGACAATGGCCAATATATTAATGTATATCCCCAATGTTGATACACAAAATTACCCCTTCTATAGATTACGTTGAAACGGTTGAACACTCAACTTAATGAACAAACCAATCAAAATTTAATAAAAAGTCTCCAAAGTTATTAAGCCAGCGAATAAGAAAACGTTATTATAAAACTTTGGGGACTTGTGTTCCCTTCCTCCATGGTAAATTAATTTTCCCGAAAAGTTTTGTTAACACATTCCCTCATTCGTTCGCTTAAATACAAACAACTAAGGGTGTAAATTTGTTTCTCGTATTCATTCGAATACTGTGGATAAGAACCGGTTCTCATCCACACGAAAAAAATATGTCTCGCATCGTATTATATCCAGCTTTCTTTGAATATAAAAATGTACAATCATAACATTATATCCGCGGAAAGCTGTTTATAATACGATGCGAGAAATAACTATTATTATAATTCGGGTTGAACATCAATATATCATCCATTGTCTTATCCCTTTAGGTCACTGAATTTAATCAATAAATTGTCAACTAATTATGGTTTATTTATAATCTTTAAAATTACTTACGGACAGACGTACAGACAGACTTTAAATAGAGTGCAGCTACGATTCTATAGAAATACATTTTTGGCAAGAAAAACTACTAAATCTTTTTACGGCAGGTTTAAGTTGTAAGCAGGGATCTTAAGGGATAAGACAATGGACGATAAATATGTACATGTACCCTATAATGATTGTAAAATTACCACTTTTGTAGACTAAAATCATTGGTTGAAAAATTTGGTCACTCATAGTTTTTTAACCAAACAATCAAAATTCTATAAAAGTACCCAAAGTTTTTGAACAAACGAGGTCATAAAACTTTGGGTACCAGTGTAATTTACAGTCCAATGTCCCCCCCCCCCTCCCCGATTGTAAGACGAATAAAGCCAAATAAGTCATTATCATATCCAAAAGATTATTCAATATTTTTAATCGAGTTTCTTTTTTGGACGATTTTTTAACTTTATAAAATGTACATTAGTAAAAAATATAATAAGAATAAAGAAGATCTTTCCAGTATGGCTTCGAAACTAATTTATACCCACTGGATTAAAGTTCTTAAACATACTGAAAAATCATGTATAGTATCGTATTGCATAAATTTTCCACTAGTATTAAAATAAAAATCATAAAATTAACACCAGTTTTGTTAGCCAGTGCCTTTTTTTATTTTATTATCCGCAGAAAACTGCCTATAATACGTTAAGAAATGTCTTTTTCAAATTTTTAAAAAAAGTATATCTAAGGATATGTTAGCTTGATTTTGACTAAATTGTTTTTTCCTCATGTACGATAAATTAATTTACAACCCCCTTTACTACAAACAAAATTAACCCTACTGTCGATTAAAATCATTGGTACAAATGTTTGTCCACTGAAATCAAATAAGAATAAAAGAAACAAATAAGAGAAGATGTTTATAAAACTTTGGGGACTAGTATAATTTACAGTCCAATGTCCCCTCCCTCCCCCAAAGAGCCAAAAACGCGGTCCTGATTAGTTGATTATAATACGAAATTTCTTTATTATCATAAAAAGGCGAAATAACCAGGAATAAGAGGATCAGTCAATACAATTTAAATGAATATTTTACTGGTACCCAAAGTTAAAAAACAATGGGGCCCATTTATTAAATTATCAACTTTGGGGACTTAAAAAGTTGCAGTGTCCAAACTTTTCTACCTATAATTTTTACGAACAGAATAGGTAATTTGTTTATAATACACAAATACATTTATATTCCATTGTCTTATCCCTTAAGATCCCTGAATAAACAAATTATTGGGGGGAAAAATAACTTTTCTTCCATTTACATTTCCCTGTATTTCACGCAATAACTTTCTAAGCTATACGTCTCAAATGATGTATCTTTTGTGGTAGTGAAGCTACTCTATAACTAGCTTATGTCAGTATGTCTATCTGACCATCAATATTACATTCCTTATTCGCTACCAATTCAATAAAACAGATTGTTTAGTTACATAAAACCAAGGAGGGAGTGAACAAAGTATTTAAATTATACTGGTACCCAAAGTTTTATTTTTGGAAGACTTAAAACTTTCATAAAATCTTGATTGGTTGGTGCAAACTAAAGGTTTTCAACCAATACCTTTGATAGGGTAGTTTTGTTTCTTGTCATTGGGATGTACATAAATTTATGTAATTGATAAAAAAACAGTATTAATTCTTATTGCTGCGCCACTTATGGATATAATTATCATCCCTGTTTTTAAGTTTTTATGTTTGTGTGTGTGTGTGTTTATCGAAGTAACATTTATACTGATAAACTAATTCTAGAACAGTTTATAAATAACGCTACAACCCTTTCTCCCCCCCCCCCTTTAGGGCACTGATTTATATGCATGATAGGCATCTGATATTTTTATGTAGATTCCTAAAGCAAAGAGGCATATTTAAGTCATATACAACTTTCTACTTATTTGCCTTTGACCTCTCGTAAAGTATGTGGATTAAAGCTATCGGTGGAAAAGTTTAGACACTTTGTACTTTAGAGTAATATTTGTCTTAACTTAATAATTTCGAAATGTCCGTTTGTCCGTCTGATTCTCAATAAGGATCCAGTATAAAAAGAATTAGTCCTTTGGTTTGTCAGTCATGCTAAAAAAAATCCAGGGATCTTTAGGGATAAGACAATGACCGATAAATTGATGTACATCCCCAATGATAATACACAAAATAACCCCTTCTGTAGATTAAAATTAGTGGTTGAAATGTTTGGATACTCAAATCAATGAACCAACCAATCAAAATTCAATAAAAAATCTCAAAGTTGTTAAGCTACTGAACAAGAATACGTTATCTTTAAACTTTGAAGACTAGTGTAATAAACAGCCCATTGTCCCCTCTCTCTCTGTATATTTAAAATATTTATCCCTCTCTTGAGAACGTCAACTTTTTCAAGTAATAATCTTACAAATCAAATTTTTAACCCTTGGGATATTTTTGAATATATTTGGATAGATTAATAGATGCATCATATGTATATGCATTATAATGGATATATTATTACTTGGATCTTACACCAGATTTTCATGATCTATAAAAAAGTGAAACTCGCAACGGGCTAAAATAATGTTACACCCATCCCCTACCTTTACCCCATCACTTTCCATGCTACTGGGTGAACAACAGGAAGGTTCTATATAAGCAACCTAAATTGACGACAATTTTTCCCCTGTCATAATATCCACGTAAATTCTATATCCATTACATAGATAAATAGATAGATAAATGATTATGTGAAAATATAGTTAATTAGATAGACAGATAGATATTGGATAACTAAATAGATAGATTATTAAAAATGGATAGATAGATAAAGAGATGGATATATTAAAAAAATATAGATAGTTATATAGACCTATGTTTGCTTATGTGTACTGTACAATTTCTATTATCATATAATCCGATTTAGAAAATGAATAGCTAAGATATTAAAATTGAAGGTCAGATTATAAACCCCCTCTTGAATTATTCAAAATTGCAGCGTCGCCCCTAGCATATTCGGGGCTCTAAATTAGCCTAATATAGTCTAAAACCATGCCCAGACTTTAAAAAAAAATGTATTAGCCTAAAAAATCCCGGGACCTATAAAAGCTTCTATATAAAGGAGGACTATATCGGTTCATTGGTTAGCGAGATCCTTAGCTACTGACAAAAAATGCTTACTACTTTATATAATAGGATGAACGTCTGTGTGTCAGGTCAGGTTCAATGGCTAAAAAATGACAACAATTCTTTGTTTATAGATGGATTTTAAAAAAAAATTATGAAAATGTCATTTTAAATGATTTATTGACAATAACGCTCAAACCTTTTTGTTTCCATGCTTCTCATTAAAAAAATGTCCTTGCAATTTCTGCTGTTTATCAATATAAAAAATCTTTTAGCATGCACATAAAATTCATTTCAATTAAATTGAAAATGCCCATTTTCGAGGTTTATTTTACTTACGGCAGGGACATTGTACTGTAAATTATACTGGTCCCCAAAAATGTTTCATATTTGATGGCTTAAAAGAATTTGGGGAATTTTAATTAATTTTGAATGGTTGATAAAATAAACAATAATTCAATTTACAGATGGGACAATTTTGTTTGTCTTAATTGGAGTATAATAATAGACTTTCTTCCATTGTCTTATCCCTTAAGATCCCTGACTTTGTACAGACAGACAGACAGACAGACAGACAGACAGACAGACAGACAGACAGACAGACAGACAGACGGACAGACAGACAAACGGACAGAGGAAATTAGCATTATTTATTAGAGAATGATTTTTTACAAAATTTTACTCAAGAGAATCGTAGCTATTGAACAAATTGATTATGTTCGTCCGTTTGGTTCCCTTCGTCTAATATGTTAAATGTAACAATTTTCGGGCATAATCCCTTTCGTGACAACGCCTCTTAAGGGGCGTTTCGTCGTATTTTCACATTAGCTTTTAAAAGGTTATATTAGGTTAGATGATTGCCTCGCAGGGGCTAGAAACAGGGGAAAAGCTAGTGTGAAAATACGACGAAACGCCCCTTAAGAGGCGTTGTCACGAAAGGGACTATACCCCAATTTTCTAGGGAGGGATGGGACATTGGACTGTAAGTCTTTGTTTAAAAGACCCGTCATCTGATTTGTATGCCTATAAACTTTTAACAAATCTCGATTAGGTTGTACAAACTAGCAGTGACCAATCTTTTCAACCAATAATAGTAATCTACAGAAAAAATGATTATGTTTATCATCATTGGGGGTGTACAATAATTTATTATTAATTGTCTTATCCCTTTAAATCCCTGGAAATTTCTTACAACAAATCTTGATTGGGTTGTACAAACCAGCAGTGTCCAATCTTTTCCACCAATAAAATTAACTTACAGAAGAAGTAATTAGTTTATCATCATTGGGGGTGTAAAAGAATTTAATATTAATTGTCTTATCCCTTTAAATCCCTGGAAATTTCTTACAACAAATCTTGATTAGGTTGTACAAACTAGCAGTGACCAAGCTTTTCCACCAATAATCTATAATACAAAGTAGGATGATGTCTGTCCGTCTGTCTGTCCATCCGTCCGTCCCATAAGATCACGGTAACCACTGAACCGATTGGATTCTACTCTTCAAGGAAAATACCTACTGTTCCTGTGGTGGTTTTAGGTTATTTTCTTTGGGAGAGGGGGTAGGACACTCACAACCCCCCCTAAAATAAATAAATCCCCCCCACCATATTTTTAGGCAGTCATTTTAAAATAAATGAAATACTTAATTTTTTTAAAATTACCTCTTTGGGCAAAGCCCCTAGAGGCTAGGGGAGAAGCTGCTAGTATCAATAAAAAGAAATAATTATGTTTAACATAATTAGGGTTGTACAACAATTTAACATCCATTGTCTTATCCCTTAAAATCCCTGAACCATGGATGTTATCATCCTTGTTTATCCACAATTACTTTAAAAAAATAAACTTGTAGTAGGATGATTTTTTAAAAACTTAGTTTTTTTTCAAGGTTATTTTGACCTTATATGTTCACAGAGATAGATACTCTGAAAATTATATATATTAGCCGGCCATACTGAAAAATCATGTATAAATTGAATTACAGACAATTTTCTTCGGCCCCTCGGGGCTAACAAATCTGGTTTTAATTTAAAAGTTTTAAACTGTCTATAATACATTGCGATAAATAAATTTTTCATTTTATTACCCGCGGAAAGCTGTCTATACTACGATGCGATAAATAACTATTAAACTACTGTTTTGATCTTATATGTTTGACAGGGATAGATACACTGAAAATTAAATAGGATAGAACAGAGGATCGTATTATAGACAGTTTCCTCGGATATTAAAATTAAAAATCAGATCTAAGATTAAAATCAGTTTTGTTATACGACACTTTACATGATTATTCAGTATGGCAGAGAACCGGCTCTAATCCAGTGGTTAATCGGAATCGAATCTGTACAGGAGCATAAAAAAGTATTTTTTTGACCTTATATGTTCACAAAGGGATAGTTACTCTGAAAATTAAAAAGAGATCATGATTTTTGGTAAAACACAAACTTATCATATTTTCATAACTTTAGTCCGTCACTTTATCAATGTTGCAAAAATATTTTACAAATCTTATGAGAAAGCGAAAATAAATTCAAAATCTGATGAAAATTGGCTAGGGTATGCCAAATAATTCAAAATTTTGAACTGATATACAAACTTATTTTCTTATAAAAAAAAGTATACAATTTTTTTTTTATTTTCAGAAATACATAAAAAACAATAATTCTCATTTATCAATAAATTATTTATTATTCTAATTTATGATTTATTTGTAAATGTTATTAACAAAATTGTAAATGTTTAAAGCTATCTATTTTTGAGGCTATATTCATGATTTAAAATATTTTAACAATTGGTGAAAATTTAAAGAATCATTTGAATGATTTTAAACTTTTTTTGGTGTGTGTTTGTTTGTGGTGTGTGTGTGTTTGTGTGTGGGTGGGTGTACATGATATGTGTATCACACAAACACACACACACTTACACACACACACATACACACTTACACACACACACACACACACACATACACACACACCCAAATGATTAAATGTGTTGGACTAAAAAGTTGAAACCCAATAACAACTTTGAAATGTGATAATCAAAGACAGTATATGCAAGGACAATATGGGTAGGGAGGGGACATTGGACTGTAAATTTTACTAGTTCCCAAACACGTTTTCTCATTTGTTTAATTAAAAGTTTGGGTACTTTTAATTAAACCCAATAACAACTTTGAAATGTGATAATGATAGAAAAGATATGCAAGGACAATAAATAAGGTAGGGAGGGGACATTGGACTGTAAATTTTACTGGTACCCAAACTATTATCTCATTAAAACTTTGGGTACTTCCAATTAAACCAAATATCAACTTTGAAATGTGATAATAAAGATATGTAAGGACAATACATAAGGTAGGGAGGGGATATTGGACTGTAAATTTTTCTTACTGGTACCCATTCTCTCATTTATTAGCTTAAAAACTTTGGGTACTTGGTAATGAAACCCAATATCAACTTTGAAATGTGATAATGAAAGAAAAGATATGCAAGAACAATAAATAAGGTAGGGAGGGGACATTGGACTGTAAAGTTTACTTACTGGTACCCATTCTCTCATTTTTGTTGGCTTAAAAACTTTGGGTACTTTTAACTAAACCCAATATCAACTTTGAAATGTGATAATGAAAGAAAAGATATGCAAGAACAATAAATAAGGTAGGGAGGGGACATTGGACTGTAAAGTTTACTTACTGGTACCCATTCTCTCATTTTTGTTGGCTTAAAAACTTTGGGTACTTTTAACTAAACCCAATATCAACTTTGAAATGTGATAATGAAAGAAAAGATATGCAAGAACAATAAATAAGGTAGGGAGGGGACATTGGACTGTAAAGTTTACTTACTGGTACCCATTCTCTCATTTTTGTTGGCTTAAAAACTTTGGGTACTTTTAACTAAACCCAATATCAACTTTGAAATGTGATAATGAAAGAAAAGATATGCAAGAACAATAAATAAGGTAGGGAGGGGACATTGGACTGCAAATTTTTTTAGTACCCAAACACGTTTTCTCATTTGTTTAATTAAAAGTTTGGGTACTTTTAATTGAAACCCAATATCAACTTTGAAATGTGATAATCAAAGAAAAGATATGCAAGGACAATAAATAGGGTAGGGAGGGGACATTGGACTGTAAATTTTACTAACTGGTACCCATTCTCTCATTTTTGTTGGCTTAAAAACTTTGGGTACTTTTAATGAAACCCAATATCAACTTTTAAATGGGATAATGAAAGAAAAGATATGCAAGGACAATACATAAGGTAGGGAGGGGACATTGGACTGTAAATTTTACTTACTGGTACCCATTCTTTCATATGTTAGCTTAAAACTTTGGGTACTCTTAATTGAAACCCAATATCAACTTTGAAATGTGATAATGAAAGAAAAGATATGCAAGGACAATAAATAAGGTAGGGAGGGGACATTGGACTGTAAATTCTACTTACTGGTACCCATTCTTTCATTTGTTGGCTTAAAAACTTTGGGTACTCTTAATTGAAACCCAATAACAACTTTGAAATGTGATAATGAAAGAAAAGATATGCAAGGACAATAAATAAGGTAGGGAGGGGACATTGGACGCTAAATTTTACTTACTGGTACCCATTCTCTCATTTTTGTTGGCTTGAAAACTTTGGGTACTTTTAATTAAACCCAATATCAACTTTGAAATGTGATAATGAAAGAAAAGATATGCAAGGACAATAAATAAGGTAGGGAGGGGACATTGGACGCTAAATTTTACTTACTGGTACCCATTCTCTCATTTTTGTTAGCTTAAAACTTTGGGTACTTTTAAAGAAACCCAATAACAACTTTGAAATGTGATAATGAAAGAAAAGATATGCAAGGACAATAAATAAGGTAGGGAGGGGACATTGGACTGAAAATTTTTTTAGTACCCAAACACTTTTTCTCATTTGTTTAATTAAAACTTTGGGTACTTTTAATTGAAACCCAATATCAACTTTGAAATGTGATAATCAAAGAAAAGATATGCAAGAACATTACATAAGGTAGGGAGGGGACATTGGACTGTAAATTTTACTTACTGGTACCCATTCTTTCATCTGTTGGCTGAAAAACTTTGGGTACTTTTAATGAAACCCAATAACAACTTTGAAATGTGATAATGACAGAAAAGATATGCAAGGACAATACATAAGGTAGGGAGGTGACATTGGACTGTAAATTTTACTTACTGGTACCCATTTTTTCATCTGTTGGCTTAAAAACTTTGGGTACTTTTAATGAAACCCAATATCAACTTTGAAATGTGATAATCAAAGACATAAGATATGCAAGGACAATATGGGTAGGGAGGGGACATTGGACTGTAAATTTTACTTACTGGTACCCATTCTCTTATATGTTGGCTTAAAACTTTGGGTACTTTTAAATTTAATGAAACCCAATATCAACTTTAAAATGTGATAATAAAGATATGCAAGGACAATGTAGGTAGGGAGGGGACATTGGACTGTAAATTTTACTTACTGGTACCCAATCTATTATCTCATTCTTTGGCTTTAAAACTTTGGGTACTCCTATAAAATCTTGATTATTTAGTTCATAATAGCATAGTCTAAAATTCTTAACAAGTAGTTTTAATCTACAGAAGGGATAATTTACTTTATCATCATTGGAGATGTACATATCCCTTAAGATCTACAAACAATATGTCAATAATTGAAGAAAAAAAACAATCAACTGTAATACAGTTATACTATTCATGTTTAAATGTTTGAACACTAATAGTTAAATAACCAACCAATACAAATTTAATAAGAGTCCCCAAAGTTTTAAAGCCAACAAATTAATTAACGTGATTGCAAAACTTTGATACCAGTGTTATTAATATTATTTAGTTGAGTGCCCAAACGTTTCAACCACTTAATTTAATCTACAGAAGGGGTAATTTTGTATATCATCATTGGGGATGTATATCAATTTATCGGCCATTGTCTTATCTCTTTAGATCCCTGAATTAAATTAGTTAAAACACAATTATCAAATGGAAGGAGGGCGAAGCCACTTGTAGCCAAACAGACATAATTTCTTTATGCCCGTATTTCAAATTGCTTTTTTTTACACACACACACACACACACACATACACACACACACACCAATACACCCACACACACATACACACACACACACATACACAAAACTCAAGTTTTTTTTTCAAACAAAGCGTTTAGGCGTCATTCATCAAAAACTGATAAAATACAGAGGGGGGTGGTTGTCGTCCAAAACTGACAATAAAAAGTATTTCATTTTGTTAAAATCTACGATAGAATCTTTGATAGAAGGAGTAATGGCTGACATATTATCGAAATTTCGTTATTCTAATATCAATATTAATGTTTAAATTAATTTAGTGGCGTGCACATAGATTCACCAATGGGGGGGGGGGGGTGAAAAAAGGCATGGAGGTGTAAAAAGGACTTTCAATTTTTAATGGGGGGCGTTGACACCCCCCTTACGTACTCTACTCCTCCTTTACTTTAAGTCTCATCTTCAATAAAACTTAATATTCAGCTGTTTTTAAAGTCCATTATCTAACAGCTTTTGAAAAACACCATGTATACTTTTCGGCTATCTGTAAATTTTATATTGCAAGTCAAAGTCATATATTTTGAAACCTAAGGTTTTTGGTGAAACCTAAGTTATGGATTATTTTTAAAGAGAAGCTTATCTATAATTAGGGTCTGTATGTCCGTCCGTCCGTCCGTCAAGGTGAGGTCTTTTTGTTAATTTGTGTATGGTGGAATTGTCCTATCAATTTCAAACTTTAGATATTGATTCCTGTAACAGTAAGGTACGAGTTAGAAATCGTAGAAACTCTATAGTCGTTACCAGAAAGTCAGTACGTCCAGAAAATCCATTTTTATGTAGGATATAATCATCCTATTCATCTAATTTTTGTAACAAGTAATAAAGTTTTGATACTCTACAAGTGTGACTACTTTTATTCAATGCAGGGATCTTAAGGGATAGGACAATGGGCGAAAATTGATTACCAATCCCAATGATGATTGCCCTAATTACCCCTTTTATAGAATAAAAATATTTGCTGAAAAGATTAGACTTTTAGAAGCAAAAGATCAAAAATCCTTATAAGAACCCAAAGTTATAAAACTTTGGGTCCTACTCCTTGTGTAATCTATCTTTATCTTACTTATCAAATGATATATAATTTAAGTTAAAATTCCATATCAAATATCAAATTAATGGGCTAAGCTAGGTTTTTTTTTAAATTCGTTTTTTGTGTTATGGGCTGCTATGCGTATATTATAGACGTGTTTTACATTATTACACAAAGAAATTTTTATACGTGTTTTGTTTCATTAAAAAGTAGCGGTTTGTGAGAGTGTGTGTGTATGTAGGTGTGTGTGTGTGTGTGTGTGTGTGTGTGTGTGTGTGTGTGTGTGTGTGTGTGTGTGTGTGTGTGTGTGTGTGTGTGTGTGTGTGTGTGTGTGTGTGTGTGTGTGTGTGTAGGTGTGTGTGTGTGAGCGTGTGTGTGTGTGTGTGCGAATGAGAAAGAAAGATAATGGGAATGCGATATGCAATCGTACGTGTCGCAGGGATATATTCTTGGGAAAACAAATTGTTAAACAATTTTATGGACTTAAAGGGATATGACATTGGCCGAAAATTTGAATAATATCCCCTATGATGATACACAAAATTACATCTCTGTAGATTACAATTATTGGTTGAAACGTTTTGACACTCAACTTAATGAGCCAACCAATCAAAATTCAATAACAGTCCCCAAAGATGTTAAGCCAACGAATAACAAAACTTTGAGGACTAGTGTAATAAACAGCTCTCTTCTTCTTTCTATCTGATTTGTTAGACAAATCTGTGTTTTTATCAACAAAAAAACATTATGTCATTATCAGAATAGCATCAATTTTGTCATAACCTGAATATTATTAGGAAGGGAGGAGACATTGGACTGTAAATTTTACTGGTCCCCAAAGTTTCATAAACATATTCTCTCTTTCGTTGGATCCAAAACAATGGGGACTTGACTGATTGGTATAAACTAACAGTGTCCAAACTTTTCAACCAACAATTTTATTCTACAGATGAAGTAATTATGTTTATCATAATTGGGGGTATAACAATTAATAATTCGCCAACTAGGTTATAATTTATCTTGAGAAAACATATCCCCGCTCCCCCCAGAGGAGATATTGAAGAAGCTGTTCTTTATTCCCCATATATCTATCTATCTATTCAAGTTTTCTTTATATCCATCTCAGGGATCTTAAGGGATAAGACAATGGATGATACATTGATGCAAACCCCCAATTATTATGAACAAAATTATCCCGGACAACCTAATTTAGATAAAATAACATTTCCCAAAGTTTTAAATCCAAAGAAATACAATAAAACTTTGGGTACCAGCATAATTCAAAACTTTGGGTACCAGCATAATTCAAAGTCCAATGTTCCCTTCCTCCCTGCAGTTTTCTATCTATCTATCCAGCTTTTCTTTATATCCATTTTAATTTAGTTTCTATATCTTAGCTTTTTTGTACGGATTATCTAGGCGATACAAGGACAACAACAGCCATATAAGCGAAGCAATAATAGTTATTTATCGCATCGAATTATTGACAGCTTTCTGCGGATATCAAAATAGAAAAGTATAAAATTGAAACCAGTTTTGAAAAAGAAACAAAACTGATATTAGTAAAATGATTTTTATTTTTAGTATTAGTGGAAAATTGTCTGCAATCCTGGGATGGTTTTAGGTTATTTCATTTTCGGATTCAAGTCTTTAGCTATTTTCGGATGCTAAGGACAAAGCTACTAGTGAAGCTTAAAAGTAATTAAGTCTGATAATTAAGATCTTTAGATCAGTTATGCTAATTGGTTTTTCAGGAAAGATTTCAATGGTAATTATTATCTCATAATGAAAGAACATACCTAAAAAATAAAGAAATAATTAAAATATATGAAAATTAACCAAGAATCGATATAAAAGTACTTAATGTACTTCTTCTGTAAATTAATATTATTGGTGGAGAACTTTGGCTTTTCAGTTGGTAATCAAAATTTTTAGGCAAAAGAATAAGAGAAAGCGCTTTTAAAACTTTGGGTACCTATGTAATTTAGAGTCTAATGTCCCCTCCCTCCTTGCAATTATGCTTTGCTTTTCAGGGAAGATTGTCCTTGACATGTTTTATGCTATTTATTATCAAGATAAGTGTTCCATTGCTCAACATAGCCAGAGATCTAAAGGATAAGACAATGGTCAATAAATTCATGTACATCCCCAATGATAATACCAATGTAACAACCCCGTGTAGATTAAAATTAGTGGTTGAAACGTATTGACACTCAACTTAAATGAACCAACCAATCAAATTTCAATAAAGGAGTCCACAATTGTTGAGCTACGAAAAGAAAACATTATCATAAAACTTTAGGGACTAGTGTAATAAACAGCCCAATGTCCCCTACCTCCCTGCAACTTCACCTATTTTGAAATACTTTAAACTCATCAAGCCTTAAAATTTTTGCAGGAATCATAGGGATAAGTCATTGGATGATAAAGTTTTGTGCATTCCCAATGATGATAAACATAATTACACATATTATTACAGATTAAAATCATATTGGTTGAAAATATTAAACACTACCAGTATACGATATTTTAGCCAACAAATAACGGAGCTTGGCTTTAAAAGTTTTGTGCACTTTATAGTCCAATCCCATCCCTCCCCGATGTCTTACTTGTGTATTGCACTCTTTGCATGGAGGGAGAGGACATTGGACTCAAAGTTACACTAGTACCCAAAGTTTTATAATAATGTTATAACTTTCGTAGCCTTTAAAAGTTTTATCAAGGTTTTATTGGTTGGTTCATTAAGTTGAGACTCCAGACATTTTAACCAACAGTTTTGATTTACGGAACCTGTTATTATGTTTATAATGATTGGGAATGTATAAGAATTTATCGACCATTGTCATATCCCTTAAGATACCTGATTCTTTGTTAGCTACGCTCAAACAAGATTTCCAAAAGATTTTCTAACATAAACTTGGACTCCAAGACTAACTTTTTAATTATGTACTATGTATTTTACACCCGTAGAGGCCTCTAGGGACACTTGAAGAATTGGGGGGGTAGGGGGAGGTTGTGGGATGTCGACTCTCCCTTTTAAATTTTTTTTTTAAAAGAAAAAATAACAAAAATTATTTGGGTTATTTTTGGAGTTTGAAGGTACTCTCCATGAAATGGTTAAAAACCTTCTCTGGACCATATAAGAATCTTTATTTGAAGTTCTTGAAAGCTTTATTATATTAAGGGATTGAGGACAGCGACCTAAGGGATAAGACAATCGCTGATAAAGTTATTTACATCTCCAATGATTATACACAAAATTATCCCTTTTGTAGAGCTTAATTGGTGGTTGAAATATGTGGACATTCAACTTAATAAACCAACCAATCAAAATTCAATAAAATTCCCCAAAGTTGTTGAGCCAACGAATAAGAAAACTATTATTATGAACAGATCAATGTCCCCTCCCTCCCTGGATTGAGAATCTAACTTTCTATATTTATAGTACATTCAAATAAACAGTGTACACTGTACAAATATGGTAGATGGGGTTTCCGAGATCTTAAATGCATGTTAACGGTTACAATACCAAGGTAGAGAGTGTACAAATATGGTAGATAGGTTTCCGAGATCTTAAATGCATGTTAACTGTTACAATACCATGTGAGAGCTTGCCTGACAGGCACACATTCACAAGATACAAGCGTTGGGGGATAGATCAATTGAAGAAAAAAAAGTTCTTCCCTCAAATAAAATAAAAAGATTATTGTTATACTTTTTTGAATAAATAATTACACGCAGTTTTAAAGCTTTATTATTTTTAGTCTTGGTTAGATCTTGGGAGTGGTTTAAGGCTATTTTACTGCCCCGAAATCCCAAACTAAAGCAGAACTGGATCTTTAAATCATTTTAGTGGTGAGCCAGATCGGGGTGAGCTGAATTTCAGCCAATCACAGCGCGGCATTTCATAAAATGCTGTGCTCTCATTGGTGGAAAGTTGGCTCACCCCGATCTGGCTCACCACTAAAATGATTTAAAGATCCAGCTCAGAGCTCAGAAGGGTGTGTTTACACATTCTACACTTCTTTGTTCGCACGTCCCTGGTTTGTGACAGGGAGGGAGGGGACATTGGACTGTTAATTTTACTGGTACCCAAAGTTTTATAATCACTTAATTTAGTGATCCGCATATTTTTTCCTGGTTAATTGGTTAAACTACATTTATATGGCATATATTTGAAAGAATTTCAATTTCTACCACATAGTTTTTAAAATATCAAGACTTGAAAATCGTCTTTTTAAATTGAATATAGCACAAAAGGACGATTTTCAAGTCTTAATATTTTAAAAACTACGTGGTAGAAAATTGAATTTATTTCAAATATATGCCATATAAATATAGTTTAACCTATTAACTAGCAAAACATATGCGGTTCACTAAATTTATTTCAGATGCATTTCGTGAAACTACCCCTTTGAATTGCCGATGAATTTCGGTTAGTCGGTTCTTAACTAAAAGTGTACATACGTTTCAACCAATAATTTTACCAACATAAGGGAGTAATTTTGTATATCATCATTGGGTACTTCAATTAATATATCGTCCATTGTCTTATCCCTAAATCTGCCTGGGTATGTGACCAATTATAGAACCAATCAGGAAGAATGATTTCAACTTTTCAACGTATTCAATGCTACAGGGACATGACATTGGAAAATAAATTTCCAGTATGTCTTTAAAACTGATTGATAACAGCTAGTTTCATACTGTTAAATCATGTATTGCATCATATTACAGACAATTTTCTACGAATATTAAAAAAAAAATTTGGTTAAACCGTCCATTTGGCCCCTCGTTTTTATTTTTTTAACTTTTGATTTTAATATCCGCGGAAAACTGTCTTTAAAGCGATGCAAAAATAAGTATGCCACCTAAATAGATTACTAAATGAGAAATTTAGATATTTGATCCTTAAAACAGATGAATTGATAGACTTTTTCTTTTGACAGTATTTGGTTTGGTCCATTTCGAAGCTACTTTGTTATTAGCTTTGAGAATATTAAAAGCATAGTCAAAATAAAATCTATTTTCCAGTATGGCTTCGAAACCGATTGATTAGAACAGTCATACTGAAAAATCATGAAAAGCATATCTTATATCTTTTATTTAAATATCCACGGAAAGCTGTCTATAATACGATGTGATAATTAACTATTCTAAACTAATTCTCATTATCAAAGTAGTTAGATGTTTGCATGTCAGTCTTTAAAAACAAATTGACGTACATACCATAAACATAGATCAGCTTCGCTCCTTCCAACTAAGGTGTTATGGACTTGATAACAAATCTTAATAATCACTCACTTACTCACACAGTGAGGGAGGGGACATTGTGGGTGCTTATTACACTAGTCCCCAAAGTTTTATAATAACGTTTTCTCTTATTAGTTGTCTTAAAAAATTTGTGGACTTTTAATGAATTTTGATTGGTTGATACATTGATACGTTGAGTGTCCAAACGTTTCAACCATTCATTGTAATCTAAAGAAGGGGTAATTTTGTGTATCATCATTGGAAATTTACATCATTTTATCGGCCATTGTCTTATCCCTTTAGATCCCTGCACTTATTTACTTTAAAAGGCGTTTCTTTTTCTAGTAGCAAAGCAACTCTATAATTCAATCATGCTTTTTAGTTTGTATGTGATCTTAAGGGATAAGACAATTGGCGATACATTGATGTACAACCCCAATTAAGACAAACATTATTTTTACTTCTATATAATTAAACTAGCGGCTACGCCCCTAGAGGCCTCTAGGGGCACTTGAGGAGGGGAGAGTCGACTTTGATAACCCAATTTCTTATTTTAGATTTTAAAAGAATTTTAATTTTAGTTAAAAAAATTCAAACAAAAAAAATTTTAAGGGGAGGGTTTCTTTTAATTTTTTGGGGGGGTTTTAGGGGTGTCCCACCCCCCAAGAAAATAGTTATAAACCTTCCCGGGACCTATGAATAGCTACTCTGTTAAGGAGAACCCGATCGGTTCAGCGGTTAGCGAAATACTTCGGTACAAACAAACACACAGACACACAGACATCCTGTTACTTTAATATAAGGATATCTGAAGGATTTAGGCCTTGTTTAGGCCAACGAATGATTATGAGAGATCGTGTTTATAAAACTTTGGGGACCAGTATATTTTACACTTGATTGATACCTCACTCACTGGGTAACCAGATACTGGTACTCAAAGTTTTATAACCACAATCTCTCATTTTTTGTATCAAAAACTTCATTTCGTCAAATTTTGATTGGTTGATTCAAAATATCAATGTCCTAACGTTTCAACCAATAAATATAATCTACAGAAGGAATATTTTATATAGGTCAATTTCGTCCCAGTATTTAACTGTCCTATATAATTAGTGACTTGAAATTTTTTCCATTATTTTTTTCCAACTCATAATAGGTCCCTTTTTCAAAAATATAAATTAGGATTTTTGTTTGTTCGTCGCAAAAGATCTGGGGAATGGCTAAGTCAGTTTTCTTAAAAGCAGGGATTTTAACGGATAAGACAATGGGTACCTTAGTGTAACCCCTTCCACTTCCAATTATGTTAAACAAAGTTTCCCTTATGTAAATAAATGGCATTTGTGCAAAAGTTTGAGGATAATCTCCCAAAGTTTTCCGCCAGCTAATGGGAGAACGATATAATAAAATATCATCCATTTTCCCCACCCTTCTTGAGATTGCGTACATAAAACAAGAATCGATGTATTATTACTTGGATGTTACACCAGATTTTCATGTACTCTGATAAAGTGGTATTTGCAGCTGGCTAAAATAACGATGCCCCCCATCCATCCCATTTACCCTATTTCCTATCCTCCTACTGGATGAACAAACTGGCCAATAAATGAGGTCCATATAAGCAACCTAAATTGACGACAAAATTTTCCCTGTCATAATATCCACGTATATCCTTTATCCATTGAGATTGCGTACATAAAACAATGTATTTATAATTTTTCCCCAAGCGAAATTCTTTGTGGGTTGTTCATAAAAAATCTAAATAAATAAGAAAAATAGCTAAAAAGCTTCTCTTATAAGCTTATATGAGATGTTACAGAGATCTTAAGTATAAACTGATAAACATGAAGTATTATATAAGCAGTTTCAGATGTCTTAATAAGCAAACTTACTTAAATTAACACTAGTACATTGTAGTTTATTATTGCTATTTTTTAAATTATTGTCCACTTTGTAAAAACAGCGTTGATTTAACGGTATTTTATTATATTACTTAAGAAAAAAAACTTTGCTTTAACAACTATATTTACATTTATTCATGTTTTTGCTGGTTAAATAGATATATTATTACTTGGATGTTGCACCAAATTTTCATGAACAATAACAAAGTGATACTCGCAGCTGGCTAAAATAACGAAACCCCCCATTCACATCCTTTACCCCCTCCTACTGGATGAACGAACTGACTAAAAAATAAGGTCCACAGCAGCAACCTAAATTGACGACACATTTTCCCCTATCAATACATCCACATAGGTCCCCAAAGTTGTTAAGCCAACGAATAATAAAACTTTGGGGACTAATGCAATTAACAGCCCAATGTCCTCTCCCTCTCTGGGATATTAAAAGCTTTAGATAACGGTACAGAGCAACATCAACGTAGTAAGGTCACCAAAAACAATAAACGAATTAACAAAAATTTAGGCAATTTAAGCTTTAAATATATGTACATATATATGCTAATTAATTTCTTAATGAGGCAACATCCTTTATAGATAGATTGGACCACTTAAACATACCCCCCCCCCCTCCATTATGATTATTATGTGTATCCTTATAATAAAGTAACAAGATGTGTGTTTGTCTGTTTCTCTGTACCAAAGGATCTCGCTAACCGCTTAGCCGATCGGGTTCTCCTTAACTGGGAAGCTTCTCATAGGTCCTGAGAAGGTTTATAATCATTTTGGGAGAGGGTAAAATTTTTTGTTTATTTTAAAATCTGAAATAAGAAATTGGGTTATCAAATTACAATTTCCACTCCCCTCCTCAAGCGACCCTAGAGGCCTCAAGGGGCGTAGCCGTTAGTGTTTCAATAAAGAAGTAATCTTTGTTTGCACGACTGTTATCTAGAAGTTCTAACTGTGTGTAAGACTTAGTTATGCTTGTATTTAGTCAAGGCATTCCCCATTCGATTCATTACAAAGTGAAACAAGGGTGGTCTGTCGGTTTCACACGCGAAATAAGATATTCTGCCTATTTCTTAATTATTCTTAGGTCTATAAGATAATAGACTAATGTATTATAGAATCATTTATGTAAAAATGTAACACGATCTGTGTCTAAAGGTTCACACTAACCGCTGAACCGATATGGTTCTCCTTTACAGTGTAGCTTCTAATAGGTACTGGGCAAGTTTATAACCATTTTGGAGGAGGGTAACATCACCCGACAAAGAGAAATTGTCCATGACAAAAAACAACCAAAAAATTTCTAGTAGGTTTTTTTGGTTATCCCTCAAAATCTCGCTATTCACTGAAACGATTGAGTTCTCAACTTTCGGAAAGCTTTACATAGCCACTTTACATATTTTAAAATAATTTATTCCTTAATTTATATCTTAGGATGGTTTTAGGCTACTTTTCTTTTCAAAAGTAGTTATTTAAAGGACCCTTTTATGGGCAGTATTAAATATTAACTGTTAGAGCTGTACATTGTATTGGTTATAGGTAGGTTTATAGCTATTTTAATGGAAAAAAAGCAATAACACTTATTAGTGTTTTAGGCTATTTATAAATGAGTTAATCCAATGGAAGGAGGGAGAAACAACCCATCCTCCCTCTAAAAAACGTCTATTAATAGGGGGTGTAGATAGTTTTTAAATTAGTTGTCATTAATTTGTTCAAATAAAGGGACATTCATTGATTTAGTTTTATTCACTTTAGTTGCATATTTAAGTCTTATATGAAATGGTTTTAGGCTATTTTTCTCTTTTGCCCTTCCCCCTAAGAATAAGATTCCTTAAATGCTTAATGTTTAACTGGGAAGGAAAGGGACATTGGAATGTTCCCAATGATTGATACTCACTAAATAGCATTCATTGGACTTTGGGGACTTTTACAAAATCTTGATTAATTTGTATCCAAATCTTTCTATGTGGTGTGCATCAATTTATCGTCCATTGTCTTATCCCTTTAAGATCCCTGATGTTAAAATAGGTATCTGACCCTTCATTTACGAGTTTCCCTTTTTTTTCTAAGCACAGTTATTGAATGACTTAAGAATTTAGTGTTAAATCATTTGTCATCAACGTTCATAAAAAGTAACACAAATATAGAGTAGTTGCGCTTATAATCGTTCATGTTTGCCCCTAGAGTCTTCTAGGGGCACTTGAGGGAAAAGGGAAGGGGTAGTAGTCCAGCAAACAATTTCCATCCATAGTAAGAATAGTTATTTCTCGCATCGTATTATAAACGGCTTTCCGCGGATTAAAACCAGTTTTTTAGCCTCGAGGTGCCGAAGGTTTTAATCTTATGATTGTACATTTTTATATTCATAGAAAGCTGGATATAATACGATGCTAGACATAGTTTTTTTTGTATGGATGAAAACCGGTTCCTATCCACCGGATTCGAATGAATACGAGAATATTTATTTCTCGTATCGTATTATAAACGGCTTTCCGAAGGCACCGGCTAAAAAAACTAGTTTTAATCTTGTGATTGTACATTTCTATATTCGTAGAAAACTGGATATAATACGATGCTAGACATAGTTTTTTCGTATGGATGAGAACCGGTTCCTATCCACCGGATTCGAATGAATACGAGAAAAAGTTTTAAACAGTTTTTTTTTTGGTGGTGGTTATTTTATTCTATCTCTGGGAGGGTGGTGTTACCCTCTCACAAAATAGAAATAAACCTTTTCTTAGACCTATAAGAAGCTTCATTGTAAAGAAGAACCATATCAATTAAGTGATTTGCGAGATCTTTAAACATCCTATTATTTTTAAATGACGATGATGTTAATATTAGTTTTAATGTAAAAAAGTCATATAAATCACGAGTAAAGTGCCACTAATATATACATTAAAAATTATTTTTTTTACAGATTTTCCGTTGAAACGTGTAAACACTCTTTTTTTGTTATAAGCTCATTATATAATTCAATTTTCAAGCTAATTGTGACAGCTTACATCCAGGGATATAAGGATGGACGATAAAATAATGTAAACCCAATTATGATAAACAAAAATACAAAAATGGTGGAAAAGTTTGGATACAGTCACTTTCAACAACTCAATTCAATACCCAAAGTTATATTCCATTGACCCCTCCCTTTCTCCTAATCTCATAGTATCTAAATTTGGCAGATATTGACCATAAATCGCTGAATATAAAATATTTCAGTTTGGCATCGAAACTGATTATAATCGCCGGATTAAAACCAGTTCTCAACTATACAGATACCTCATGTATAGCATCGTATTACAGACATTTTTTCTTAAGAATATTCAGATAAAAATCATAAAACTATTATAAGCACCTCGTTGCCAACAAATTTTTTTTTGAATCGTATAATTTTTCATTTTGATATCCGCGAAAAGCTGTATATAATACGATTTTTTAATTCTATGCAATTAGCGTCTTTATATTTTTAAAATTAGCCCATTAACAAGGAAATACATACAACAAACATACAGACAAACATATCCCTCGTAAAGAGTAGCTTCGCTACTAAAAATGTACACAAAAAATAACCATAAAAATTACGTTTTAATTTAAAATTTTCTCCTGCTATTATTGAAGATTATTTATAACGATACTTTAATGAAGGGAAACATAAGGAATCGCTAACCGCCATTTTTTAGAACTTTTAGGTCTGTCCGTTAGTTCGTAACGGAAAGCTAAGATCGTTACTTTAGGCATGTTAGAATCTTCCTATCAATTTTAAGCTTTGCATGATGATTGAAGCAGCCTATAGTCTCTAATAAAAATGACGTCATACAATACAAATGACCAATGATAGGGGCAGTACGTATTTTACTATTTGTCGATCACAAAGAATACTGGCCTATCATTGTATTGTATGGCGTATTTTTTATTAGGCACTATAAGCTGCTTCATGGTGATTCCTATGGCAATAAGGTACAATTTAGAAAGCGTAGTACTCTAATTAACTTCTTTTTACATGATATAGTTATCCTATTTCTAAAATGTTGATTTCTAGGACTATTAGTAAAGCACTCTATAATCAAGTCTTAAAAAGTAGGTATGTCCCAATTAAGCATCTTGTATTTAAGCAATTTTGTTACAAAATTTAAATATCTTAAGGGATATGATAAAGAACGATATATGCCCAATGATGACAACAAGATCACCCTTTCTGAAGATAAAAATTAAATACTTGTGCCAACGAATAAGAACTTGTTTAAAAACTTATAACATTATTTTTCTTTTTAAACATTTGATTTTCTAAAAGCTATGCTTTATGGATGTTGTCATCCTTGTTAAATGAAAATGATTTGCGGTCTTTTGCGGCTAAAGAGAATAAATATAAATGCGGCTGCGGCTGCCGCACCCTGGGAAAAGTTAAAAGAAGGAGGGTAGTTATGAAAAATAAATAGCCAAGTTGAAAAAAAAGTAAGAGCATATGGTACTATTATAATTGATATATTATTACTTGGATGTTGTACCAGATTTTCGTGTACTCTTAAAAAATGATGCTCGCAACTGGCTTAAAAATGATATCCCTATCCCATCCCCTCCTACTGTATAAACCAACTGACCTATAAATGAGTTCCATATTAGCAAGCTAAATTGACGACAACTTTTTCCCTGTCAAGTGTCAATATATCCACGTATTCTATATCCTTTATGGTACTATTATGAACTAGTTACCATACATTCTCACATAAAAATATTTTATCTATCTCTTATATACAGTAGTAAGCTTTTTTTTGTCTCTAGTTAAGGATCTCGCTAACCACTGAACCTTTATGGTTCTTCTTTACAATGGAGCTTTGCATATAACTGTTTGTCACTAAAGATCTTTCTGTCATATAAACTAATCGTATAAGCAAGTTTTATTTTTAGTTTATTTTCAAATTCTAATAATGGTTTAATTAGCTTCTAGTGAGTTAGGTTTTGTTTCAAGAAAGTAGCATAAAACCATCTTAAAATTTCCCAAAAAAGCAGAACCTTTTAGGTGTGAATTATTTGCTAACTCAAAAATTGGTTGTATTACAGAAAAAATAATTTTAATATTATTTCGCGTATCTATGGCGTTTTCCCCCTTTCTACTGCTGCGCCTCTAGCATCTAGGGGAGGGTTAGCAGTAAAATAGCTAAAAACCATCAGAAGATTTCAATTTAAAGCCTGAAGCCATCCCGAGACCTATGTGAAGCTATCCTAAATTAGAGAATTCAATCAATTTAGTTGTTCTTCGTTTAGATATATGTCAATTCAAAAAATCTTTAAATTTTAAGTTATCTTATTAAAAATATAAACATTATTAAAAACATAGTGATCTCAAAGGGTAAGACTAAATAAGATAAATTTATATAAACCCCAAATTACAAAAATACCAATTCTATGTAATAAAATATTGTTGGAAGATTTTAAAAACTGATTGTTTGAACAACCCAATTAATATTTAATAAAGTTCCCAAAGTTTTTATAGCAACGAATAAACTTGAAAACTTCGGGTACCAGAAAGATTATAAACCTCTATAAATGTTGATAGAACGTCAACAGTAAATGTACTGTGACGGACAGACAGCCAATCCCAAATGTAAAAAAGCTTCGCTTCCACATCAGACCTTGAAAACATGGAGTAGTCCAAAGAATAAGTTGTTTTGAAACTTTGGGTACCAATATATAAAATTATAAAACTTTGGGTACTAATATATAAAATGTATAAAACTTTGGGTACCAATATATAAAATGTATAAAACTTTGGGTACAAATATATAAAATGTATAAAACTTTGAGTACCAATATATAAAATGTATAAAACTTTGGGTACCAATATATAAAATGTATAAAACTTTGGGTACCAATATATAAAATGTATAAAACTTTGGGTACCAATATATAAAATGTATAAAACTTTCGGTACCAATATATAAAATGTATAAAACTTTGGGTACCCATATATAAAATGTATAAAACTTTGGGTACAAATATATAAAATGTATAAAACTTTGGATACAAATATATAAAATGTATAAAACTTTGGGTACCAATATATAAAATGTATAAAACTTTGGGTACCAATATATAAAATGTATAAAACTTTGGGTACCAATATATAAAATGTGTAAAACTTTCGGTACCAATATATAAAATGTATAAAACTTTGGGTACCCATATATAAAATGTATAAAACTTTGGGTACAAATATATAAAATGTATAAAACTTTGGATACAAATATATAAAATGTATAAAACTTTGGGTACCAATATATAAAATGTATAAAACTTTGGGTACCAATATATAAAATGTGTAAAACTTTCGGTACCAATATATAAAATGTATAAAACTTTGGGTACAAATATATAAAATGTATAAAAGCTTTGGGTGCAAATATATAAAATGTATAAAAGCTTTGGGTGCAAATATATAAAATGTATAAAACTTTGCATGGGTACCAATATATAAAATGTATAAAAGCTTTGCTGCCACAGCAGACCTTGAAATCATGGAGTAATCCAATTTTCGGCCTTTTTAATCAAAACTTAAACATTTTAACCAAATGTTCAGACAAAATAGAAATAGTAAAAAATAGCAAAAAAAGACAATTTTGTCCATAAGTATTGTATAACAAAATATTAGTAAAGTATTAAACAGTAAAGATGTCTTAAATTATCTAAGTAAAAAGGGAGAGAGAGGACATTAGACTGTAAGTTTTACCGGTACCCAAAATCTTGCCTTAAAATCTTGGGTACAATTATTAAACCTTGTACAAACCTTTAGTGTTCAAACTTTTCAACCAATAAAAGTAATATAAAATCCTATAATATAAAGTAGTAAGGTTTTTTGTTTGTTGCTTTCGATAACTACTGAACTGATTGATTTCTTTATCTTATGGAAGCTTCTTATAGGTTCCTGGATGTTTTAGGCTAATTAATTTTTATATCTAAGTTTGGTTTTAGGCTATTTTCCTAGATGCTTGGAGCGCAGCCGCTAGTTTAATATAATTAGCTAAAAATATTTGGTGACATTGGAGAAACACTATTCAGCCAGCCGTATCCGTTTTATTTCATTGGAGTTTTCAAATCTTTATGTGTATACTTTTAAGCAAAAAAATATATAAAATAGCATAATATAAAAATCAATTTAGGAAGAGAAAGGTACATTGGACTGTAAATTATACTGGTACCCAAAGTAAACGCTTTCTCATTAAACTTTTAGGTACTTGATTAGTTGGTCCTAACTAACAATGAACCAACTTTGCCACCATTAACAGAAGGGTTAATTTTGTTTATCATAAATAGGAATGTACATAAATATATCATACATTGTCTTATCACTTAGAATCCCTGTTTATTAATTAAAGTGATCACGACTGACATATTTCCGACATGATGGCCGTTAAATTTATGTACATCCCCAATGATGGTACACAAAATTACCCCTTCTGTAGATTAAAATTTGTGGTTAAACGTTTGGATATTCAACTTAGTGAACCAACTAATCAAAATTCCATGAACGACCCTAAAGTGGTTAAGCTAACGAATATGAAATCGTTATTATAATCTTTGGGGACTAGCGTAAATCCAGCTATATTCTTATGTCGATATAATAATAGCACAAAGTTTATTGGGATTGTTGAAACACTTACTCTTGTTTTTTCTTAAATATTTGACCGTTTTATTCGGGAAAGAGACAATTTTAAAGTATAATAGTTATTTATCGAATCGCATTATAGACAGCTTTCCGCGGATATTAAAATGAAAAATTAACACAACTGGTATTAATCTTATAACTTTTTAAAAATATTTGTTGAAAACTGTCTGTAGTACGATGCTATACATGATTTTTCAGTATGGCTGAGGAATGGTTTTAATCCAGCTGTAGATTAAACTTATTGGTCAGAAAGTTTGAACATTGATAGTTTAGAACGGCCAATCAAGATACAATCAAAGTACCCAAAGTCTTTGATTTATTAATTTAGAGAACGTTATAAAACTGTTGGTATTTCCACGTTTACTTATTTGTTGGCTTAAAAACTTGGGACACTTTTATACATATAATTTTGATTGGTTGGTTTGAATTATTTCAACCAACAATTTTAATCTAAAGAAGTGGAAATTTTGTTTATCTTCATTGGGGATGAAAAGTGAAAACTGAATTATCATCCATTGTCTTATCCCTTAAGATTAAATCCTAACCAGAAGCGTTTTGGCTTAAAAAACGAACTTTAGGATTAAATAGAATTCTTGTTTTTTTTTAAGTTCCTACTTCCTTTAGTATATTTAATTAAAACATACAAAAAACAAGAATGTTCATGTTCTTAAGTTGATAATGATTATTTTGGAAGAAGGTGAGTTGCAATTTGGGAAATATTGATTTATTTACTAATATATGTACTTTTCCAAATAACATAATTTCTCTCCAAAAAAACACAAAATTCAAAATGAAAATGTTTTATAAAACTTTTACTCAAATTTTGCATCAAAAACTAAAATCAAGTTAACGCCCTTTTAAATGTTGAACGTAAAAGCGTATGTTGACATAAAATTATACCCAATATACCCGGGAATCATAAA
The DNA here is from genome assembly GCF_053477335.1 of Acartia tonsa. NCBI lineage: Eukaryota > Metazoa > Arthropoda > Copepoda > Calanoida > Acartiidae > Acartia > Acartia tonsa. The sequence goes on along the minus strand of NC_137263.1, from coordinate 57,145,567 downwards.
GGATTAGAGAATGGAGAATCTTGATGTACATCCCCAATGATGATGATTAATAAAAACCCCTTTTAGAGATTAAAATATCAAGGCTTTATATCAAATCAGGATTCAATAAAAAAGCTTTTAACCATCTTTAATCTAGAAAAGGGGTTATTTTATTTATCATCATCGGGTATATATCATTTAGTCGACATAAACTAAAATTGACTGTCGACAAAATATTTATTTTTTTTAGTTTAACAGGGAAAATGAATATTGACTTATTTCTAATATTAGGAATAAAAATTGAGGGAAATGAAACTAGAAAAACACCAATTTAATTTACTTTAAATCCAGGGATCTAAAGGGATAAGACAATGGCTGATAAATTAATGTTTTAAAATTAGTATGTTTTTCAACCTATTTTTAAAAAAATTATAATTTTCAATTCATTTTGTCTCTTGTAGAAGTAAATCAAGCAATATTAGCTTGGTCGTTTGATAAATTGATGTACATACCATTACCCAATGATAATACACAAAATTACCTCTTCTGTAGATTACAATTTTGAAACGTTTAAACACTCAACTAAATGAACCAACCAATCAAAATTCAATAAAAGTTCCCAAGGTTGTTAAGTTAACGTATAATAAAACACCAGTATAAGACTTTGGGGACTAGTGTAATAAACAGCCCATTGTCCTCTTCTCTCCTGGATAAAACTAGCAAAACCCCCAAAAAACAACCAATTTAATTTATTATAGATCATGTAATTTTAGAAAGCAAAAGGAAAATTGTCGCTTTTACTCAAACCTCTTTTTGAATCATTAAACCCTCCCTCTCCTTTATATTTTAAATAGGTCTAGACCTTGCGGGAGACTCTAACCCCACGGGGTACTATCGGGATCTTCTATCATTTACTTAACCAAACCTAAACTAAAATAAGTACCAAAATCAACCTTTATCTACCATAAAACGCTATTCTGATAATGAAAGTAGGTTGATATTATAACAGCAAAACAATTTGATATTCTTTGTAGCAGGGAAAGGGGAGGGGGCATTAAAATTTAAAATTATTTGGTACCTAAAGCTTTTCTAAACAGTTAATATCATTCGTTGGCTTAAAAACTTGCATTACTTAGTATTAAACTTTTCTACCAATAATTTTAATCTCAGCAAGGGGAAATTTTGTTTATAATAATAAGGGTTGTACACCAATTTATCATCCTTTGTCTTACCCCTTAAGATCCCTGAATTGTATATTGTATAATTTTCAGCCCACATTTTGATGTTTATTTGTAAAACATTTAAAATTGATCAAAAAACTAATATATTGTGCCCTTTTATGGAATACCATATATAATACATATTCTGAAAACACACACACACAAATACACACACACACACACATACACACAAACAAACACACACACAAATACACACACACACACATACACATACACACACACCCACACACACACACACACACACATATATATAAACATAGTCATGGAGGGAGGGGACATTGGACTGTAAATTATATTGGTACCCAAAGTTTTATAAACATTTATCTCATTTGTTGGCTTAAAAACTTTGGGTACTTAAATCTTGATTGATTGGTTCATGAACCAGCAGTGTCCAAACGTTCCAACCAATAATATTAATCTACAATGGGGGTAAATTTGTTTATCATTATTGGGGCATTCTGTAGGACAGACAAACATACAAACGCATACTAATTGTGTAGTAGCTTCGCTATTAAAAACTGCTAACCTCAGGGATCTTAAGGGATAAGACTTGAATGATAAATCAAAGACAACCATTCCCAATTACAATGTACATAATTAACCATTTTGAAGATTAAAATTATTGATGGAAATGTTTGGACACTGCATATTTGAACCAACAAATCAAAAGTTTTTACGCCATCGAAAGTGAGAAAATGTTTACAACAACGTCCAATGTCCCCTCCCTCCCTGGCAAACATATACAAAGAAAATTCATACATGCCAACAGAGAGAGAGAGAGAGATAGAGAGAGAGAGAGAGAGAGAGAGAGAGAGAGAGAAAGAAAATTCATACATGCCAATCTTTTGTTTTAACAACAAGAAAAAATATTCTTCAGAAAGAAAGAGAGAGAGAGAGAGCGAGAGAGAGAGAGAGAGAGAGAGAGAGAGAGAGAGAGAGAGAGAGAGAGAGAGAGAGAGAGAGAGAGAGAGAGAGAGAGAGGAGAGGGAGATATATATGTATATATATATATATATATATAGAGAGAGAGAGACATAAGGATAGAGGAAAAAAGATAGTTAGTTAAAAAAGTTAATCAAAATACCTTAAAACATTTTATAAAAATTGTTTTAAAAATCCAAAACATACCTTAAATGAAAAATAAATATTAATAAGCATAATATATTTTTACTTTTTCTATCTTTCTATGTATCTATCTATCTATCTATCTATCTATCTATCTATCTATCTATCTATCTATGAAAGGAAACGGAACTATATTGCATAAAGTTAATAGCTAACGGAAGCTATTCTAATAATAACATTAACAACCTTTAGCTGCCATCAAGGGGCCTATAGCCGCGCGAATTGCGGCTAGGATTTGGTTGCGGGCATTAGTAGTACATAAAATCGCTATGACGGTTGTGCTAACCTCAAGTGATATTATATCCTATTTTATAAAGTAGTAAGCTTTTTTGTTTGTAGGGAAGGATCTCGCTAACCGCTGTACCGATGTGGTCCTCCTTTATATGGAAGCTTCTTAAAGGTCCCCAGATGGTTTCAGGCTATTAGATTTTTATAAAGAGTCCGGGTATGGTTTTTGGCTATTTTTCTGCCCTCTATATTCCTTCTAATATAGAGCCTCTAGATGCTAGGGGAGGAGTCGCCAGTCCTATTTTATAAAGTAGTAAGTTTTTTTAAGCTTAATATCTCAATAACTACTGCACAAATTGGGTTCTCCATTTAAGGGAAGTTTCATATAGGTTTTAAGATGGTTTTATGCTATTTTTTAAACGGCGGTTGGACTGCTTGGTGAACTTGAAAATTTTACTTCTTTAAAACATAGAATAAGAAAGAGAGAGAGAGAGAAAGAATGAAAGACAGAGAAAGAATGAGAGAGAAAGAGAAAGAGGGAGAGAGAAAAGATTGGGAGAGAGAGAGAGAGAAAAAAAAGATAGTAACTAACAAGTAAGTGATTAAAAGGACAGACATACCTTAACTAACATTTATAAGGTAGCTTCGCTACTAAAAATATTTTAATAACCACTAGGAACGACCGTAAACAAAATTACGTAATAAATGGTTAAATTTCATGGTGTCCTATCGTTTCCAAATATATCGTACAAGAAAAGTGTCACATCGCAAAAAATGTTATTCTATCAATATTTGTAGGGATCTAAAGGGATAAGACAATGGCCGATAAAATGATGTATTATATATCCCCTGCAATGATAATGGTTTAAACGTTTAGACACTCAACTTACTAAACCAACTATTTAAAATTCAATAAAAGTCCCCAAAGTTATGGAGTTAAGACAACGAATAAGAAACGTTATTATAAAACTTTGGGACTAGTGTAATAAGGGGTAATTTAGATTAACATAATTAGGGATGTACATCGATTTATCGTCCATTGTCTTATCCATTAAGATTCTCGATAATAGTACATAAAAATGCGGCAGTGATCGAACTTCCAATTTTCAGTTAAACTTAATGTTAAATATGAATTTAATACATATGCAGTAAAATACTCTAAAAAGTACAAAAAAAATTATCCTATTTTTAAAGTAGTAAGCTTTATTTGTCGTTAGTTAAAGATTTCAATAACTCCTCCATCTTATGGAAGCTATAAATAGGTTCAGAGATGGTTATTTACATTTTTCATTCAAGTCTTGGAATAGTTTTATGCTATTTTTACAATAAACGAGCCCCTAGTTGCTATGGGAGTACTTCTTAATCCATTGAAGTGTCCAATCGATATGAAACCTTGAAGACGAAGAAAGTCCCTCAAAATAATTAGCATGTTACGTCATAAAAACGAGGGATTATCCAGCTCTTTTTAGTGGTCTTCTTTCCCACTCCTCCTCTCCTCATCCCTAATTTTTAAGACGTCATTGAGGGACTTTCTTCGTCTTCTAAAACCTCTGTAACCGTTTGGTACAATTTAGGAAGCGTAGCAACTAAATAATTGTTACTAGAAAGTAAGTATGTCTATTTAAAACATGCTTAATATTTTGTTTGACAAAAAATTTCTATTCTAATTATCCTATTCATATGAATTTTGGAATAATGATTCTTAGATCAACATGGAACAATATTATAAGTTTATAACTAATTGTAGTTTTAATGGTCACATATGATAATTATGTTTGGTTTAAATGCGAAAAAAACGAAATCTCTTCGGAGTCTGTTTGAAATTTTTTTTACAGTGTTCTCGTGTATCTTGTCCAGTTGAAATATTTGTGAAAATTTCACATGAAATTATGTCATATTATAATTTCAAATTCAAAATTTACACCCTCTTATCCTACACCCCTCCCCTCCCTCCCTTCTATCCTTTTTCTCTCTCTTTTTCGTGTACCACTTCTCTCTCTCTCTCTCTCTCTCTCTCTCTCTCTCTCTCTCTCTCTCTCTCTCTCTCTCTCTCTCTCTCTCTCTCTCTCTCTCTCTCTCTCTCTTCAAAATTTACACCCTCTTATCCTACACCCCTCCCCCTTCCCTTCTGTCCTTTTTCCTCTCTCTTTCTCGTGTACCACTTTCTCTCTCTCTCTCTCTCTCTCTCTCTCTCTCTCTCTGTGACTGTCTCTTTTTTTTTAACCAGCGGCTTCGCCCCTAGCCTCTAGGGGCTTTGCCCCAAGAGGTAATTAAAAAAATTTAGTACATGTGGTGGATCTTCATCATCTGCATCAAAAAAAAAAAATTGAGGATCTTCATCTTCGTCATCTCCATCATAAAAAAAAATGAGTGGTAATTTCTTTCATTTTGGGGGGGATTGGGGGTGTCCCACGCCCCAAGAAAATAGCCTAAACCACCACAAGACCAGTAGGTATATTTCCTGAAGACTAGAATCCGATCGGTTCAGTGGTTACCGACAGACGGACGGACAGACAGACATCAAGCTACTTTGTTTTATAGGTAATCCAGTGACTTCGCTCATAGCCTCATAGTTATTTATTCACCCACATATAACTTATTTTTGCCAAATAAGACTTTAATTTTGTTTTTATTCCGTTAAATATCATTGAACTTTGACTAAATATTAGATGAATAAAACCAAGAGCCCTTATTTTTAACAAATTAGGCATAGTTCAGGCTTTATGTCAACGTCAACTTTTCCCAAGATGGAGGGAAAGGTGGGCTGTTTACTACACTAGTCCCTAAAGTATTATGATAACGTTTCCTTATTTGTTGGTCTAACAACTTGTATTGAATTTTGATTGGTTGGTTCATAAGAGTGCAAACGTTTCAACCACTAACTGTAATCTACCGATGGGGTTATTTTGTGTATCTTAATATACATCAATTTATCGGCCATTGTCTTATCCCTTTAGATTCCTGCCTTCTTTCCCTCTTACATAAAATATTACATTAAGGAACTTGATACACATCTTTGACTCTTTCTGAAGATGTTCAATGTCAATAATCACATCAAAATTACATCCTATGATTAGGTATAAGTGTACTGTGACAAAAGTTTAACTATAGGGACCCTAGCCCCCGCCCCCTAGATCTAGATTTCATAATAATATCTTTGCGTTCCCGCGCCAGATATTATTGACATAGACAGGCATAAAAATTCTCATCTCATCTTCCTCATCTTTATGACGTCACATGGCGGATTGTTGAGACACTTACATTTGACAGCCTCATTGAATTTAAATGGGTCTGAAAATGAAAAAAAAACTGTGTTTATGACAGCGATATAGTTTTAATTTTGACACTGGGTAAAAAAATATTACCAAAAATACAGCAATAAACGAAATTAACTACCACCAAAAATACAGCAACTATTCTTTTGCTAGTCATAGCCCAAAATAATTCTTGGGGATCTTAAGGGGTAAGACAATGGACTTAAAATTATAGAACACCCCCATTTATGATAAATAAAATGAAGATTAATAAAAATTTGGACACGTCTAGTAAGTACAATATTTTTATAAAAGGCCCTAATGTTTTTAAGCCAACGAATGAGAGAAGTGTTTTGGATTTTTGTGTACCAGTATAATTTTTAAAAGCGAAGCTTTTCCATAATTAGGGTCGGTCCGTCCGTCCATCCGTATTGGATAGCTTTTTTCGTTAATTTATGCATGTTAAAATTGTCCTATAGATTTCAAATTTTGCATGGTGATTCCTTGAGTAGTTAGGTACAATTTTGAAAGCGTAGCAACTCTATAATCATTACCAGAATATCCGTACGTCCATTTTAAACATGTCGATTTTTTTTACTTTTTTAACAACAAATTTTCATGTGATCTAATCATCCGATTGATCTGTTTGTTGGTATATTAATTCCTGGGACAACAAAGTATAATGTTATAAGCGAAGCAACTCTATAATCAAGTCCTAAAAATGTAAGTATGTTCATAAACATTATCCTGTATCCAGCAGTTTTTCAACATATTTACTTACAATTTTGGTTCGACTCTTATACAATTATATTTTGATTATTCAGTTCTGATACTACACAAATGTTAATGTCCGTTTGTCCTACCGTTTCAGTGCTTCGCTTTTATGGATGTTGTAATCCTTGTTTTTCTAAAATTCTTATCTCTATCACAGAAGAATCAAATTCTCATATCTTTAAACTTATTATACCTAAGGAAACGAAGATAGTTTAATGAATTTATATTTATTTTTCCATAATTCATTGTTTGCTGCTTTTGGTAGCTTGTAGATACAAGGGTGAAATCAGAATAAAGGGATAAAACAATGGTTGATAAATTGATGTACACCCCAAATTATGATGAATAAAATTACCCTATTCTTTACGTTATCATTATTGGTGAAAATATTAGACACTGGTAGTTTGTACAATCCAATCAATATTAAATAAAGGTAAGCAAAGTTTATAGAACAACAAATAGGAGAACGTGTAATTAAGACTTGGAGTACTGTACTTTCAGTATAATTCATATTTCAATGTCTTCCTCCAAAAGATATTGTAATCCATATTGTTTATTCTAATTTTCATAAAAACAATCTTAAAATTTTTTTTTTGTGTGAAAAGACCTCGACGGGAGGAGAAATTGGTCTGTAAATTACACTGTTGCCCAAAGTTTTACAAATAGAACCAAATTGTAAGTGTCCAAACTTTTTAACAAATTAATGAAAATCTACAGTAGGGGTAATTTTGGTTCTTATCATTGGGAAAATATGAATTTATCATCTAATGTCTTATCCCTTAAGAGTCCTGAAAAAAATCCTTAAAATTTTTTTCTCTAAAAAATGACCGACCGAGCTCTACCCTATAATTATATAAAAGAAATTTTTATCCATAATTATTTTGTCTTTTTATTCTAAAATGGTCAAAAATATCAAAAGAATTCTTTAAACTAAAATACTTTGATATTACAGCAAATTTAAAGCCTAATATGCCTGATTTTAAGGTGTTATACTGCTGTTTAGAATTATTATAGTATTGATTGATTGCGCGCGCATTCATGCCGAGAAATGCCGCGCATAACTATTTAACATTTAATGTGCGTACACTCAGTGACAGAGACATGTCGATTGAACAAAAACTGTTCTTCCCTTGGGTGGAAAAGTTTGGGGGGAAACTTAGTGAGAAGGGGGGCATTAGACTGTAAATTATACTGGTACCCAAAGTTTAATTCCTTTTTATCTTTGAAAAGTTTATTAAATCTTAATTGATTGGTCCCCACTGGCATGTCCAAACTTTCAAAAAACAATTTTTGATTACATTGATGTTGTACATCAAATTTCTCATTCATTGTCTTATCCCTTAAGATCCCTGAGAAGATATTTTTTCAATAGCTATATCTGTGCAAATGCGCGGACAAGCTAGCACATATTATCCTATACTACCAATGGATATAGAATACGTGGATATTATGACAGGGGAAATTTTTTGTTGCTATTATGGTCCTCATTTATTGGTCAGTTCGTTCCTCCAGTAAGAGAGAAGTGGATGGGGTTTATTGTTATGCAGCTGGAATAAACATTTTATTAGAGTACCCAAGAATCTGTGACAATATCCAAGCATATTAAATCCATTGTCCTACCGTATTAACTCTAGGGCATACATTATGTCCTGTCTTCGGGCATAGTAGGATACATTGGCGCGCATTTAGGGGGTGTAAACACCCCTTTACACCCCCCAAAACATATATTTTTTTTTAAATTTACCATCCCTATTAATGATATAATTAAAAATCAATTTTATTAATAAATATCTGTGCACTTCGCGCACACCCCTATGGCAAATTCCTGTGCACGCACCTCTATAGATACTAACAATAACATAGATAGATAGACATCAAGCAAGAATAGATTTTTAAAACCAAGTATTCAATGATTTAACTTAGCCGCAGCCGCTGAAAAGTCAATGAGAGCCGCCGATAATTTTAACAACATACAGAAAACCTACTACACTTTCAAAATAACAGCTGTTGACTAAATATTGATTGAAGTACGTTAATGATGAGTGCTGTACTTTGTACATACCTAAAAAATAAAACGTTAAATTATAGAGTTGCAATGTTTCTAATATAATGTCATCAGTGAGAATACTTTGGTCCAAATATCTTGAAAATTACACTGGTACCCAAAGTTTTATAACAACTTTAAATTGTTCGTTAGCTAAAAAACTTTGGGTACTTTTATTTAATTTTGATTGGTCGTTGGTTTAAACTTTTCAACCAATAATTTAAATCTACAAAAGGATTAATCTTGTTTATAATAAGTGGGGGTGTTTATCAATTTATCGTCCATTGTCTTATCACTTAAGATCTATGATAGGCCGCATGCTTTTTAAAAAACATGGATGTCTCAAAAGTCATTAAAAATCCATCTTTTTGCATTATATGAGTAAATTAGTGTAATATATTACATAAGTAGCGAAGCTACTCTTTATATGTCCGTCTGTCCGTCGGTCATGCATATTATTATGTGAGTGAATTAGTGTAATACTACTCTATATTTACAATTTGTCTGTCCGTCTGTCTGTATGTCATGAATATCATGTGAGTGAATTAATATTACATAAGTAGCGAAGCTACTCTATATTTATAGCCTGTCCGTCCGTCTGTCTGCCTGTCTTACTTACTTACTAAGTTGATTGCTTAAATATACGAGAATAATCAGGTATCCTAAGGGATAAGACAATGGACGATAAATAAATGATGATAATCAAAATTATCTCTCAAGTAGTTTAAGTTATTGTTGGAAAAGACTTTGGAGACTTGAATTATTTACAGCCCAATGTTATTTTTTCCTTGGGAATAAGGGATAAAAAATTATCTTGTATTGACCAATCCCCTAAAGAAACCATGATCAAATAATCAGATGGTTTTTAGAAATAACAGGATTTTTTTTTCATTGTTTAATTTTCTTATGTTCTGTTATTGTGTTTTGGAGTTTGTGTGTGTGTGTGTGTGTGTGTGTGTGTGTGTGTGTGTGTGTGTGTGTGTGTGTATGTGTTTGATTAAGTCTCGTAAAGTTAAGATATAAAGGTTATCAGAATGAAATAATCCTATTAATTTTAAACACATTTCAACCTTGGAAGAAATATAAAAAATCGTACCAAACCATTAAAAGTTTTTTTTGAGGGGGGGGGGGAAGATTGATTAATTATCCATTGATCAATTCCACTATAGAATTAATTATTGTGGGTTAGGAAGACAGAAAAAGCCTTAAACCAAACCCAAGACTTAAATTTAAAAGAATTAAATAGCCTAAAACTAACCTGGGGCTGAAGAAATCAATAGTTTCAGTCATTTGTGAGATTTTGATGGACAAACCAAAAAACCTTACTACTTTATATAATAGGAGGGTAGAGTGAGGCAAAATTTGTGCTGTTGTAATAATTTGCTGTTTTAATGATTTTATAATATGCAGAAATGATTGAACACCTGCTATGAAATATTTAAATAATAATGTTCAAACATTCCATTCTCTCATTTTTCACTTTCTCCTCCTTTACAGGGAGGAAGGGGACAGTGGGATGTTTATTACACTAGTCCCCAAAGTTTTATGATAACATTTTCTTATTCGTTGTCTTAACAACTTTGAGGATATTTATAAGAATTTTGATTGTATAGTTCATTGAGTGTCCAATTGTAATCTACAGATGAGTTAGTTTTGTGTTATCATCATTGGAGATGTACATCAATTTATCAGCCATTGTCTTATCCCTTTAGATCCCTGCTTTTCTCTCCTATACAATACAGGGAATTTAAGGGATAAGATAGTGGAGGATAAAAGGATATACAATACATCCTCAATAATAATAAACAAAATTACCATTTCCGTAGGTAAAAGACTCCACATTTGTTATAAGTACACAAAGTTTTTGTCTGTTTGTAATTGTTAACAATTTTGTAGGAACACCACTAGCCCAACACCTCAAAATTTTCTCCAATCATTGTTCTATATAGTCAGGGATACAGTGATAAGACAATGGATGATAAAATTAGTGTATATCCCCATTGATAATGCAAAAAATTATTAGTGGTTGAAACGTTTGGATACTCATTTCAATGAACCAACCAATCAAAATTTAATAAACGACCTCAAAGTTGTTAAGCCAACAAATAAGAAAACGTTATTATAAAACTTTGGGAACTAGTGTAATAAACAGCCCAATGTCCCCTACCTCCCTGGGGATAGAACTGTGGACGATAAATTAATTGTCTTATCCCTTCAAATCCCTGGTGGTAACAAATCTATAACTATGAATTGTCATCAATTTAGATTCTTAACATGGAACTCATTTATTGGTCAGTTAGATCATCCAGCAGGTAGAGAGGGGATAGAGTAAAGGGTTAGATCGTTATTTTAGCAATATGCGAGTTTATTAGAGAACATGGTGTTATATCCAAGTAATAATATATCCATTTCTGAAAAATACACTTCGCTTTTTGGATGTTAAAATCCTTGTTATGTAATTCCGTAAGTGCGTCAAGGATCAGGAACTTGAGGGATAAGACAATGGGTGATAAATTCATGTACATCCCCAATGAGAAAGAACAAAATTACTCCTTCTGTAGATTTAAAATTATTGGTTAAAAAGTTTAGACACTTATAATTATGAATTAATCAATCGAAATAGAAATAAAGGTACCCAAAGTTTTTAAGCCAAGGAAGATAACTTTGGGTTATTTTCAGTCCAATGTCCCCTCCCTCCCTGTTTAAGCATTCATTGTCATACTATATAAGTCTATTCAACTTTAGCGTCATTACGCAATTGTACGCAAATTTGGGAAGTAATATTACAAAGATTGTTAGATAAAGAATGTAAAGAGAGAGAAATAGTAAAGTAGAGTGTGATATGAAAAAAGTGATAAAGAGAGAGAAATTAAAGATGATAATAGAAGAGAGAAAAGGAGAAATAAAGAAGGAGAGAGAGAGAAAAAAACTTATAGAGATGCTACGCTTATAAAAATACGCATTGACGCAACAAATTTTTAAAGATAAATCATCACATTCATATTTAGTAATCATGCGTAGGGGGTTACGCAATCTTTATGTCTGTTTGTCTATTTATTTGTCTGTCTGTTTTTCTGTCTGTCTGTTTGTCTGTCTGTTTGTCTGTCTGTCTGTCTGTCTGTCTGTCTGTCTGTCTGTTTGTCTGTCTGTCTGTCTGTCTGTCTGGCTGTCTGTCTGTCTGTCTGTCTGTCTGTCTGTCTGTCTGTCTGTCTGTTTGTTTGTCTGTCTGTCTGTCTGTCTGTCTGTCTGTCTGTCTGTCTGTCTGTCTGTCTGTCTGTCTGTCTGTCTGTCTATCTGTCTGTCTGTCTGTCTGTCTGTCTGTCTGTCTGTCTGTCTGTCTGTCTGTCTGTCTGTCTGTCTGTCTGTCTGTCTGTCTGTCTGTCTGTCTGTCTGTCTGTCTGTCTGTCATTCTACGCATCTGTTAGATTAAGAACGATATCTCTTTACTCTTTCGTCAAAATCACATATTAGGATTGTCTATAGTTTTTTATCGAATCGTATTACAGACAGCTTTCCGCTGATATTAAAATGAAAAATAATAAGATTAAAACTGGAAAAAAAATGTTTGATTTTAATTATAATATTCATAAAAAATTGTTTGTAATACGAGACTATACATGATTTTTCAGAACGCCTCTTTTATTTGAAGATGTCTATTAGGATCTCGAAAACGGCTAGCTATAATCAATCTATCTGATAATTTAGATTGATTATAAATTGAAAGAAAATTAATTCTTTTACAAAACTCAGTAAGGGGTCAAAACTTCAAAAGGCACAGCCTTTACCCAATAATTTCCCATTAAGATCTTGGTGATGGCTAGCTGTTATATTGTTTTCTTTATTGATAATAATTACTGAATAATAGTTTAACTTTATCTTTTGTGTATATTGCTTTTTATTGGTGCAAAAGTAAGAGACAAAATAATTTTTCTTCACATAAAAATACCTTTCTATTTTCAACAAGACAAATTGATATACAACTCTTTCTTTCTCCCAAAAAAATACCATTTAGCTAGGACGGAATTTAAACATTGGATAGAAGCTCATTTTATTGTCCATTATACTATACCCAAGATAAGAAAAAACTTTACTTAACCCTTACAGATCGGGCCCCAATTCCCACCTTAATAGATCGGGGGGGGGGGGGGGGGGGGGGGCTCAAAGAGCCCCCCCCCTCTATCTCGGCTCCTGGTACAGATAAAGACGTAAAATTTTTTTCTGGTGGTTCATGTGTATTTTTAGAGAAAATTACTTTTTCTAGTCATAGCAGTCAGACCGCTCCTTAGCCGCTTTTTAGCGGCCAGCCGCTAAATTTTAAAACAGCTGTAGAGCGGCCAATTTTGCAGCTAGGATGACCAAATTTTAGGACGAACTTTTATTTTTCATAACAAAATAATTACTTTTTCTGATCATCGCCGAAAAACGGCAAATAACGGAAACCGTCATTTTCGGCGGTTACGGCGGTAAAACGGCGGTTGGCGGCGCAAATTTCTATTTTTATCTGTTTATTATTGCTCAAGGATTTACCCAAAAAAATTATAGGTCTCTAGCTGTAATAGAAGCCACAATATTCATGATATATGTCTGTAGTAAAAGCCGGACAAAAATCGGTCATAAAGTCAGTCAGGGAGCGGTCAAACGGTCATAACACCACTTTTCTCAGATGGTCATTGATATCTAAGTATTCACCAAAAAAATTTTAGGTTTCTACCTTATACACAAAAGTCATAATGTAGAAATTAAGATTTATTTAGAATTTTTTCTAATTTTTTTTGCTACCCAACCGACTTTGACCGGACACCACGACCGACACAGACCAGATATCCTAATAAAATCAACTCTTGCCGACGTATAATTACTAAACTTAAAAAGTCATGAAGTTACAGCTCTCCATCTTACCTACAAAAAAATGAGATTGAAAAAACTAGAGGGAGGGGGGGCTCTTTGAGCCCCCCCCCCCCGATCTGTAAGGGTTAACATTATACTGGTTCCAAAAGTTATTTAAAAACATGCTTTGACTTTGGGGACATTGATTGAATCTTGATTGGGTTGTTCAAATCTGAAATGTTCAAACTTTTTCACCAATAATTTGTACATTATTTTATCGTCTATTGTCCTATCTACGACTTTTCTATGAAGTAGTTTTATAATAACGTTTACTTATTCGTTGGTTTAACAACTTTTGGGACTTTATAATGGATTTTGATTGGCTTGTTCATTTAGTTGAGTGTCCAAACGTTTCAACCACTAATTGTAATTTACAGAAGCGGTAATTTTGTGTATTATCATTGGGGATGTACATTAATTTATCAGCCATTGTCGTATCTCCGATTTTTCTATGAAGATATACAAAGTTACTATCTTGCTTTTTGTTATTGTGAAAATCCTTTGGTGATTCCACGATACTACCAACAATTAGGTATAATAATATAGCAAAAATATGTAGAAAATTAAGCTTTTTTTATAGTGCCTATGAAAAATAACGTCATACTGGCCTATCAATGGTAAATTAAAATGTATACTGGCCCACTATTGATAATTTAGTCTGTGTATTGGCCTATCATTGGTGATTTGTATTGTATGACGTTATTTTTAATAGCGAAGCTTTTCTATAATCAGGGTCGGTCCGTACGTCCGTCCGTCAGTCCGAGATAGATAGCTTTTATTCGTTAATTTAGGCATGTTAGAATTGTCCTATCGATTTCAAACTTTGCATGATGATTCCTGTAGTAGTTGTTAGGTACGATTTAGAAAGCGTAGCAACTCTATAATCATTACCAGAATGTCCGTACGTCCATTTTAAACATGTTGATTTTTCTACTTTTTTAACAACAAATTTTTATGTGATCTAATTATCCGTTTGATCTGATTTTTAGTATATTGATTCCTGGGACAACAAAGAACAATATTATAAGCGAAGCAACTCTATAATCAAGTCCTAAAAATGTAAGTATGTCCATAAACATTATCCTGTATCAAGCAGTTTTCCAACAAATTTACTTAAATTTTGCTTCGACTCTTTCGATACTTTTATATTCTGATTATTCAGTTCAGACACTATACAAGTGTTAATGTCCGTTTGTCCTACCGTTTCAGTGCTTCGCTTTTATGGATGTTGTCATCCTTGTTTTTATAGGCACAATAGACAGCTTGGTAGAAAATTAAATAAAATTTTAAAAAATTCTACAAACGAAAGAGATATATTGTTTTAAAACTTTGGGGACTAGTATTATTTACAGTTTAATATCCCAGGGATATAGGGGGATAAGATAATTGCCAATAAATCGATGTACATCCCCAATGATGATACTCAAAATTACCCCTTCTGTATATTACAATTAGTGTTTTAAAAGTTTGGATTTTCAACTAAACAAACCAACAAATCAAAACTTTAAAAAGTCTCCAAAGTTGTTAAGCCAACGAATAAGAAAATGTTATTGCAAAACTTTGTGGACTAGTGTCCCCTTCATCTCTACCTTTTTCCATAACTCTAACTGATGTACTAAAAAAATGGTTGAAACGTTTGAACACCCGTCATTGTTACAGAGCTGTAGAAATTAAAGTGAAATCTTTGCTCGAGTTCTTACAATTAGGCGTGTGTGTGTGTGTGTATATGTGTGTTTTTGTATGTGTGTGTGTGCTTCAATTATCTAACTCTGTTTATATTTAAAGGAGGGAGGGGACATTGGACTGAAAATTATTCTAGTCCAGAAAGTCTTTCATTTGTTAGCTTAATAACCTATGTGTGTGTGTGTGTGTGTGTGTGTGGCAGAAACAAAATCTGTGTATGTATATGTGTGGGTTAAGATTTTTTGTGGGGCATTTCTTATGTATGTGTGTGTGTGTTTGTGTATGTATGTGTGTGTGTGTGTGTGTGTGTGTGTGTGTGTATGTATCAATTTCAATTATCTAATTTAATCATGGATCTAAAGGGATAAGACAATGGACGATAAATTGATATACATTACATACCCAATGATGATACATATAATTACCTCATCTCTTTACTTAAAATTGTTTGTTGAATAGTTAATAAATACTTGAATGTTTTAGGCCAACAAATAAAACAAAGTGCATCTAAAACTTTAGATACCAGTGTAAATAATTGTCCAATGACCCCTCCCTCCATGATAATTTTCAATCATTTAATTTAATAGAGTTAAGAAATATAGTTAATTATTAACTAAAAAAAAAAATATTTTGCTTTAAACTTATGTTGAAATTTATAGAAAAATAGGTTTAAACCTTCCTGGAGCATAATAGTTATTTCTCGCATCGTATTATAAACAGCTTTCCGCGGATATAGAATGTACAATTATAAGATTAAAATCATTTTTTAGCCCCGAGGTGCCGAAGGCACGGGCTGAAAAACTGGTATTAATTTTATGATTGTACATTTTTATATTCGTAGAAAGCTGGATATAATACGATGCTAGACATAGTTTTTTCGTATGGATGAGAACCGGTTCCTATCCACTGGATTCGAATTAATACGAGAAAAGCTTTTCTTTTGTTTATACAGCAGTTTTTGAGGTCTTAAGGATCAAGCATTTAAAATGTAAATCTTCAAATGTGACTGACTGACAGACTAACCAACCCTAACTCTATAGACTAGCTTCGCTCCAAACTAATAATAATCAAATTAATTTTCACGAAAAATGGAAAATTTTGTAAAATTGAATAAGGGGCGTTTGTTTGTGAAAAATCAATTACCAATCAGCCTTGAACCTTTAATATTCAGGGAAAGAGGGATTAGTTATACATCTCGTTGTAGTATAGTCAGGTTTCCGCGGATATTAAAATGAAAAAGATTAAAACCAGTTTTTTTTTCAGATTCCAAAGACATAAATGGGAGAACAATTACAAGAATAAGTAGAGCCTACAAAAAGCAAAATAAATCTAAAATAATATTTGGGGGTAGAAAAAGGTCGTCTTACCAAATAGTTTTTCGAGTTAATTCAGTTGTTTTGATTACAGCTAGGATGATTATAGCTATTGTCCTATCATTGGGGATTTACATCAATTTATCGGCCATTATCTTATCTCTTTAGATCCCTGTTTGATTTGACTATGAATAAAGCGCAGCAATGACGGGGATAAAGCATAAGTAAAAAGTGCAAAGAACCAAGTACAACTTTTGGCCTAGTGCAGAGGTGGATTCTTAAAAAAAAATTTCGTGAAAAATCCTCCAAAATCACATTAATAATCTACCAAAATTAAACAAAATCATAGAAGGATTATTAACATTTTGTTTAATTTTTGTAGATTTCGGTGGATTTTTCACGAAAACAATTTTGCCCCACTAAGCGATTGATGGGGCAAATTTAAAAAAAAAAGAATCCACCTCAGTTCACTTTATAGGCTTTTAGCGGCCAAACGGGAGAACCTATATATTACGCTGGTACAAAATTTTAACCGCCATAAGAAGGCTGATTGGCAGCTAGAATCCTTTCGAGTCCCTAAAATTTTATATAAAGTGTTCTTATTCGTTGGCTTAACAACTTTGGAGACTCTTATAAAATTTGATT
Organism: Acartia tonsa; assembly: GCF_053477335.1. Lineage (NCBI taxonomy): Eukaryota > Metazoa > Arthropoda > Copepoda > Calanoida > Acartiidae > Acartia > Acartia tonsa. The sequence goes on along the minus strand of NC_137263.1, from coordinate 57,128,394 downwards.
TGTTGGTTAATTAAGTTCCAAACGTTTCAATCACTAATTGTAATCTACAGAAAGGGTATTATTATCAATTTATCGGCCATTGTCTTATCCCTTTAGATCCCTGGTGGCGCAAGAATGGTACCCGGGTCAAAGGTTGCGCAGCCAAGTTTTAGATTCAACAAAAAGGCGACAGAGGTTAATTCAGGTCCAAGAACAAAACCAACCCATATGCCAGGGATTCAGGGAGAGTACAATGGGAGTTGAATTGATTTCCCCCCCGGAAAGGGACAGTGTAATACAAACAAAACTGGTACCCAAAGTTTTACATTTGTTGGAAAACTTTGAGTACTTTTATTAGATCTTGATTGAGCTGTTTAAACAAGCAGTGTCCAAATATTTCAACCAATAATTTAAATTAAGAGAAGGGTTAATTTTATTTATTATCATTGGGGATGTACATCAAATTATCGTACAATGCCTTATCCCTTGAGATCCCTGTTTGTGTTTTCTCTCTATCAATCACCCCCACTCTTTCTTTCTATCACTTTTTTTCTCTCTCTTTCTCTTTTTAAAAGCGAAGCTTTTCTATAATTAGGGTCGGTCCGTCCGTCCGTCCGTACGTCCGTCACGGATAGCTTTTTTTGTTAATTTAGACATGTTAGAATTGTCCTATCGATTTCAAATTTTGCATGGTGATTCCTTTAGTAGTTAGGTACGATTTAGAAAGCGTAGCAACTCTATAATCATTACCAAAATGTCCGTACGTCCATTTTAAACATGTTGATTTTTTTACTTTTTTAACAACAAATTTTTATGTGATCTTATCATCTGATTGATCTGATTTTTGGTATATAGATTCCTTGGACAACAAAGTATAATGTAATAAGCGAAGCAACTCTATAATCAAGTCCTAAAAATGTAAGTATGTCCATAATCATTATCCTGAATCAAGCAGTTTTTCAACAAATTGATTTATCTTGGTATTGGTTGTACGTACACGTATGTACCAGTATTGCTTCGAAACCGATTATTTTCCGCTGGATTAGAACCGGTTCTCAGATATACAGAAAAATCTTAATCATATAATATTTCATTTTAATATCCACGGAAAGCTGTCTTTGATACGATGCGATAAATAACTGTTATAATTCTAAATGCCCTTCTGTCCCTATGGGAGTGATTTTCTTGGCTTCTATTAAAGGTATATATCTTAATTTTTATTGTGTAATGCATATTGAAACAAATGTCAACTGTTATTTAAGATAGAATATATTGAATTTCTTGTGGCGATTCCTGAGACAATTAAGCATCTCTCTAATTCATTTTACCATTTATTAAAGTACTTCGCTTCTTTTGGATTTGGTTGTCAGCCTTGATTTTTTATATTTAATCTAGATTAGACATTTTGTTTTGATTTCCTTAATATCATAGGCGACAAATTTAATTAATCTTCAGAAATAAAATGAATTAGAAAATGAATAATTATCGTTTTGTATTAAAATTAGGAGAAAAAATCAAAATCAGATCATAGCAGAATCCCACATAGTATGATTAGACTAGAGTGCCCCCCCCCCCTTTTTTTTCTCCTTTTATATATCAAGGACCTAAATGGATAAGACAATGGCATGTAAATTGATGTACATACACATGGATGATACACAAAATTACCACTTTTGAAAATAAAGGTACTAAGAAAGAGAGGGAATGTCTGATTGAGCCAATAGGAGAATCGCATCGGAATTTACATTGGATCTCATTGGTTGAAATTATGTACACATTTTCCTATGAAGGCATGTTTTTTTTCATTTCATACATACATAAAAGTCAGCTGTTAACAGTATATTTTCTTAGTAGAAAGCTTTGCGGAATCAGAATTATTTGCCCAAAAATTTCGTTTACAATTTGAAAGCTTGAAACAAAGTTGGATTCTTAAAAAAAAAGTCAGGCTGGCAACTCGCTGGTGAGGCAAAATTATTTTTGTGAAAAATCCTCCAAAATCGAATAAAAAAATTTACAAAAATGAAATAAAATCTTAAGAGGGTTATTAACATATGATTTTGTTTAATTTTTGTAGATTTTTAATGTGCTTTTGGATGATTTTTCACAAAAATAATTTTGCCTCACTATCGAAAAGCGAGTCTATCATTTTTTAAGAATCCACATCAGCTTGAGTCGAAAGTAAACAATACTTTTGTCTGCTAGGAATGTTCTCTCTTAGATTTGACGAAAAAAGGGTTCAGAATATTCTTCTACTCTTCTATTTCTATTCTTTTGAAGAATAAAATTAGTGGTAGTAACTTTTGGACACTAACTAAAGTCCCCAAGGTTGTTAAGCCCATGAATAAGAAAACGTTATTATAAACTATGGGGACTAGTGTAATAAACAGCCCATTGTCCCCTCTCTCTCAGATTATATACACAAGTAGGTTTTTTTTCTGTCTGAAGCTAAAGATTTCTATTACTGAAATTTTGAGGAAGCTTTACATAGATTTCTGGATGGTTTTATGTTATTTTTTTCCTTTTCGAATAGAGTCCTCTAGATGCTAGAGGCATAGCCAATAGTATATATAAAAAGTAATCATTACCAAGACTAAATATAGTGCTTTTCTATAAGTTATGCTTTTGTTGTTGTTAATAATTAAAACACGTATTTTATAAAACACAAAATATTTGCATAAAAAAATGAAAATTTTAACGGTGGGTAGGTTTTAAGCCATTTAATTTATAGGGGATTTTAAAAATAAATATTTTAAAATGTCAAAATACGATAATGAAATCAATACATTGATATGAGATTTTTCAAAATCAATTTGCATTATTTATACAATAGGACAATTTTTTTAAAGAGATTTTCAGGGATAAGACAATGGACGATTAACTGTGTATATCCCCAATGATGGTAAACATAATTACCCCTTTTGTAGATTAAAGTTATTGGTTGAAAAATTTGATAACTTGTAGTTTGGAACCAACCAATCAAAATTCAATAACAGAACCCAATATTCTAAAGGCTAGGAACGACATGACTTAATTATAAAACTTTGGGTACCAGTGTAATTTACAGACCAATGTCCTCTACCTCCCTGGCTTTTCTAGATCATGGCCGAATTTATCATATTAAATTAGTTTTATTTACATTAAAGAATTATATGTCCGTTTGTATGTCTGATCATGATAAAAGATATCAGAGGTGGATTCTTTAAAAAAATTGCCTCACTAATCGCTTTGTGGGGCAAAATTGTTTTCGTGAAAAATCCTCCAAAATCACATAAAAAATCTACAAAAATTAAATAAAATCTTATGTTAATAATCTTTCTATGATTTTGTTTAATTGTTGTAGATTTTTAATGTGATTTTGGTGGATTTTTCACGAAAACAATCTTGCCCCACTAAGCGATTAGTGGGGCAAATTTATTTTAAGAATCCACCTCAGGATTGATTTGATTGCTCTACTGTTTTCAAACTTTCTTCATCATTTACTTAATATTAAAAATCCTATATATCATTCTTATAGTAAAGAGTTTTATTTCTAGTTTGGCTTAGAAACCGATTAACATCCGGTGGATTAAAACCAGTTCTCAGCCATACTGAAAAATCATGTCTACAATGCATCGAATTACAAACAATTTTCTACGAATATCAAAATAAAAATCCTAAAATAAATGCTGTTTTTTAATCTTATATTTTTTCATTTTAAAATCCACGGAAAGCTGTCTTTGCAATACATAACTATTCTATAATTAAACTAATTTAAGTTCTGTTTTTATGAACTTTATTAATCTTGTGAAATAAGTATGTAGATAATTTTATACATAAAATTGATAAAATCTAAATTTTTAATAATACCAGGGATTGTAAAGGATACTCACAATTATGTTAAACAAAATTACCCCTTATATAGATATAAATTATTATGGGGAAATTGTAATACCCTATCAAGATTTCATAGAAGTCCTAAATTTCAAAAATCCCCAACGAATGAGATTATAAAACTTTGGGCACCAGTGTAATGTCCCCAATATTTCCTTATTACTTGTCTTATCCATTAAGATCCCTGACAAGTAGGATATAAAATGTTGGTATATTTATGATTAAAGCTACAACATATAATTATAATTTTAATAATGATATGTGTAATCATGATTACTAAAGCCATTTGAATAATGGATTTATTATTACTTGGATATTACACCAGATTATCATGTACTCTGATAAAGTGAAACTTGTAGCGGGCTAAAATAATGATCCCCTCAGTCCCTAATTTACCCAGTCCCCTCCCCTTCTACTGAATAAACGAACTGACCAATGAATGAGAGAGGACATAGCATCCTAAATTGACGACAATTTTTTCCCTGTCATAATATCCACGTATATTCTACATCCATTTGATTACTAAAGCTATTTGAATTCAAACAAATATGATTACAACTAACAAAACGCGAAGCTACTCAATGAATATGGTTAGACTGTACGTCTGTCTGTGCGTTATTGAAAGTTATATAAACTAAATTATGTTACTTCCTTGTTTATAGACTTATTTCAATCATATATGTACAACATTTAAGTTAAAATTAAATAACTATGATTAAGAGAAAAATAGATTGACATTAGATAAAATTTAAATGATAATTAGGTGTTGAATGTTAAGATAATAACATAATATAGACTGGTTTTAGGCTATTTTGTGAAATAAAAAGGTACTTGATAAACGGTGGAATAAATAGCCAAGATACATGTAACCCCCCCTCCCCTCCCCCATTTAGGAAAAGCAGAGAGAGAGAGAGAGAGAGGAATAAATGGGCTGTTTATTACACTGGTCCCTAAAGTTTTATAATAGCGTTTTCATATTCGTTGGCTTCACAACTTTGGGGACTTTAATCAATTTTGATTGGTTGGTTCATTATGTTCAATGTCCAAACGTTTCAACAACTAATTGTAATCTAAAGAAGTGGCTATTTGGTAAACAATCAGTGGGGATGTACATCAATTTAACTGCCATTGTCTTATCCCTTTAGATCTCATAGGAAAAGGCAACTGCTGTACATATTTAAAAACTTATTTTTGTTGGTCGATTAAGGACTTGGCAAAAACTATTCGTGGCTTGATCACATAATCACTGCGGTTTTTATTGATACATTAGATGGATAAATAGATAGACATTGAGGATGGAAAGATAGATAGACACAATGAATGGATAGAGAAATATAGAGAAGGATAGAAATTTAGAGTCTTCATCACATAATTACTGCGGTTTCTTTTGATAGACTAGATGGATAGATAGATGGATGGATATACAGATAGACAACGTGAATGAATAGATAAATACATAGAAAGATGGATGTATAGATAGATATAATATATAAATCAAATGAATTATATAGATTAGGTAGACACGATTGAAAAATAGATTTATAGAAGGACACAAATATAAAATAGATAGACATATAGATTAAAGTAATTGTAGATAAAAAAAATAGATGGACAGATTGATTTTTTTAATCATTTGTGGTAGCAGGCTACAGGCGAAGTGGATTTATTACCTTTGACATGCTTTTTTTTCACTACATTTTTGTGTTTGGCTTTTATTCAAAATTTACCTGAAAAAAATAATAAAAATTAACTTAACAATTCAAGATCTAAAAACATTTCTTCCGAAATCCTATTAAATACTTTCTCTTTAGGTTAATAAATCTTGAAATGATTTTAAAAAATAAAATCTGATTATTTTAATCCCTTTTAAGATATTGGGGTTTTAAGCATATAATTACAAAAATTGATTTTAACATAACTTTATGTTTTAAATCAATGCAGGGATCTAAGGGGATAAGACTGATACATTGATGTACATCCCAAATGATGATACACAAATTACCCCTTCTGTAGATTACAATCAGTAGCTGAAACGTTGGAAAAATCAACTAAATGAACCAACCAGTTAAAATTCAATAAAAGCACCTAAAATTGTTAAGCCAATAAAAAAGAAAATGTTACTATAAAACTTTGGGGACTAAAGTAATAAACAACCATCCCTAAAAATCAATGTGCATTTAAAACACCCTTTTTCTGGTATTATAAAAAGTTGAAAATTTTGTTATTAAAATTGACATAAAAGTGTACTTCTTAAAACTAAACATTTATACAGAAACACAAAAAAACTACCTACACATATTTTTCTGGATGCTGCGCAAAATGGTACAAAAAAAATTGACGTCATATGATAAAATAACCAATGAGAGGCGAGTATATATTTTACCATTGGTCAATTACAATGTATACTGGCCTCTCATTTGACAACTTTATAGTATGACGTCATTTTTTTTGTACCATTTTGCGCAGCATCATTTTTCTGCCATAATGGATGTAGAATATACGTGGATATTATAACAGGCAATAAATTGTCGCCAATTCAGGTTGCTAACAATTATTGGTCAGTTCGTTCATCCAGTAGAAGGGGAGGGGATGGATTAAAGGGGGTGGATCATTATTTTAGCCAGATGCAAGCATCACTTTATCAGAGTACATGAAAAACTGGTGCGACAGTCAAATAATAATATATCGAGTATAATAACCCTAATAAAGTAATAGTTTTAAGCTTTACAGAGAAGTAAATAGCATAAATAAACACATTTTCAGCTATTTTTAAATATTGGTTGCAACGGACGTACAGCTGTTGAAAAATGACCTCTATTTTGTCTACTCTTAAAACGCCTAGTTGGGAGCGTAGCTACTCTACGATTAGGTCCTGTCCATACGTCCGTCCATCAGTTAAATTTTTTATGACTGTGTACCCTTTTTAACTAGGAATAATAGTGTTGAAATTTAATTTAAATGGTTTGTGTCCTTATGCTTTTTAATAAAAGTAATCTTGATTTGAATATTTGCGACACACGGTTAAAGATTTGAATTGACTGATATGTGCGTTGACATTACAATGATGTATTATGCAGGGAGGGAGGGGACATTGGACTATAGATTTACGCTTGAACCCAAAGTTTTATAACCACGTTATCTTATTCGTTGGGTCAAAAACTTTTTATTGATTTTTGATTGGTAAGTTCCAAACTGCATTGTTCAACCTTTTCAACCAGTAATTGCAATCTACAGAAGGGGTAATTTTATTTATCATCATGTGGAATGTGTATAGATTCATCGTCCATTGTCTTATCCCTTAAGATACAAAGTCTTTTGTTAATATTAAAATTCTAAATATAATACAAAACTCTAAAGCTGCACAGGTTAGGGATAATTTTGTCCTTGTTTTCAATTATGATGAACGGATGACCTCCGAATTAGTTGCCGAATGTGTATGCAGTTTCCTGAGTGTTTCCTCATCCTAGCTCAATATTTACTACTAGCTAAAAATCTTCAAACTTCCCTCAAAAAATCTAAATTTGAATGTATAAACGATTTATACATTATAAATTTGAATTTTTCAAATTTTGATATTTTTTTTTAAGTTTGAAGCTTTTTTAGCTAGTAGTAAATATTGAGCTAGGATGAGGAAACACTCAGGAAACTGCGTACACATTCGGCAACTAATTCGGAGGTCATCGATGAACGCCCTCCGCTTATTAAATTTTTATGGACACAAATTAAAACAAAATAGAAAATAAAAAAGATAAAATAGTTATTCATCTCATAGTATTATAGACAGCTTTCTGCGAATATTAAATTTAAAAATTATGATTTAATAGCCCTAAGGGGTAGAAGGCCGGGTTTAACAAAATTTATTATTCGTGTAAAATTGTCAGTTGTACGATGCTATACATTGTTTTTCAGTATTGCTAAGAACCAGTGGTTCTAATCCAGGGGATATTAATCGGTTTCTAAGCCTTGCTTGAAAGCGCGATATAATGATTAGATATATAAATAGATAGATGGACATATCGATATATAGATTGTTAGAAAGAAAGAAAAAAAGATCAATATGGTAGATAGATAGTATACAAGACAGAGTGATAGATAGATAGAAAGTGAGAAGGAGATATATATATGTAAATAGAAAGAAACAGAGATATAGAAAAAGAAAATACGATATAGAGAGAATCCTTAGTAGATAAATAGATAGATAGATAAAAAGTGAGAATAATAAAGATTAACATGGAAATATAAGTATGAATTGTACTAAATCATAAATCCTTATGTTGGTCACCAAATATGCATCACTAGTAAATCAAGTTAAACTCTTCAAAATTAGTTTTGGGAGTAATTTACTTTATTTTCATTGTGGAGCGTTAGTACCCCCCGTTTGTTTTATCCTACATCTTAAGGGATAAGACAATGAACGATAAATTTATTTAATCCCCAATGATGATAAACAAAATTATACCTCTTGTAGGTGCTAATTATTGGACAGTGCTAGCTTGAACCAACCAATTAAGATTTAATAAATGTACCCAAAGTGTAAGGCAACGAAACTTTGGATACCAAATTGATTTACAGTCTAGTGTCCCCTCTCTCCTTGGAAAACCCGCAGGGGTTAAATGGGGAATGTGAATGGGGTTATTTTTTGCAAAAAATGTAGGCATGCCAATTCTGTCTTTTCAATTTAATCAAAAAACTAGTATTAAATAGATTAATAGCCTAAAAATAGATAGATTTAGTTATATATATAAGCAGTTATGTATTATACATATACTTATGTAAGATAAATTTATTTGTATAAAAGCTGCCTGTAAGAAACGGTATGGGGTAAAACCAATTTTCTCGACTACTATTCAATATAGACGGTGGATTTTTTTTTGTTAAGATTACTGAGCATTCAGTTTATAGCATACTTGGTCGGCCGGTGTGTCGTTAATGCTTATACAAGAGACCAATACATATCTAATTTAAAAAAAGAGTTTCATAATTATTTGCCTACTAAGTACATACATCAAGATATATAGATAGAAATCAAGATAGATAGATAGAAATCAAGATAGATAGATAGAAATCAAGATAGATAGATAGAAATCAAGATAGATAGATAGAAATCAAGATAGATAGATAGAAATCAAGATAGATAGATAGACATCAAGATAGATAGATAGATAGATAGACATCAAGATAGATAGATAGACATCAAGATAGATAGATAGACATCAAGATAGATAGATAGATAGACACCAATATAGATAGATTATATTTAGACAGATACACAGACATCAAGATAGATAGATACATAGATAAACAGACATCTAGATAGATAGATAGACAGACATCAAGATAGATAGATAGATAGGCACCAATATAGATAGATATTTAGACATCAAGATAGATAGAAAGATAGATAGACATCAAGATAGATAGATAGATAGATAGACAGACACCAAGATAGAAAGATTAACATACAACTTGATAGATATCAAGATAGATAGATAGACATCAAGATAGATAGAAAGATAGATAGACATCAAGATAGATAGATAGATAGACAGACATCAAGATAGATATATAGAAAGATAGACAGACATCAAGATAGAAAGATTAGCATACAACTTGATAGATATCAAGATAGATAGATAGACAGGCATCCAGATAGACATACACACATACAACAAGGTAGAAACACAGACAGACATCTTGCTGTTGTTGTTAAAATGATTTATTCATCTTATGGAAAAAATCATACATGATAAGATAATAAAAATTCAAACAATTAAACAAAATGCAAATATAGATAGCAAATAGTTATTACATTAAGTTAGACAGACATCTTGCTAGATAGACATCAAGCAAAAAAAACTTGTCTTTGTGCATTTTAATGAAATTTGAATTAACATTAGTTTAATTAAAAGATTTGTCTGCAGATTATCATCAGGGACTTTAAGGGATAAGACAATGGACGATAAATTGATGTACATCCACAATAATGATAAACAAAATTACTCCTTCTCTAGATTACAATTATTGGTTAAAAAGTTTGGGCACTGGCAACTTTTGTACTGACCAATCAAGATTTAATAAAGTACCCGAGGTTTTAAAGCCATATAGAGTACGTTAAATTGTTTATAAACTTTGGGTACCAGTGTAATTTACAGTCCATTATCCCCTTTCCTCCCTGATTTTAGTAAAAGCATGCGGTAACATCCCTTTAATTTTTAGTGGAACACGAATAACCCCCCCTTCATTAAGATTTCTGTGTGCATAGCATCTGCGGGAGCCCTATCTTTACTTCAACTACACTACCCCAATTTGTCTTAATATTTCTTTAAATAAGGGGGGGTTTGGTAGGCTCTATTGCTTGTTTAGAGGGATATCTCGCCGCATGCGATTTCAATTTAAAAGCAACAAGAACTGTGAAATGCCCATCGTAGCGCAGGGTGAACAATCTTTCTCGTATTCATTCGAATCCGGTGGATAGGAACCGGTTCTCATCCATACGAAAAAACTATGTCTAGCACCGTATTATATCCAGCTTTCTACGAATATAAAAATGTACAATCATAAGAGTAAAACCAGTTTTTTAGCCCGTGCCTTCGGCACCTCGGGGCTAAAAAAACTGGTTTTAATCTTATAATTGTACATTCTATATCTGCGGAAAGCTGTTTATAATACGATGCGAGAAATAACTATTAATATTTTTAAGTGCCTAAATGTATTTTATACACGTTATCTTATTTGTTGGCTTAAAAAACTCTGTAGAGTTTTATCAAATCTTGATTGTCTTTTAGTGTCCTAACTTATCCACAAATAACTTTAAAACTACAGTAGGGGTAATTTTGTTAATCGTAATGTCAGTAATCATTGACTTATCCCTTAAAGTCTCTGAAAATACGACACAAACATTTCATGATTGGAATAAATTAAAACAGCTGCCTATCTGTTGCCGCCCCTCTAAGTAGGCGTACTAATAATGGATTTATTATTTCTTGGATCTTACACCAGATAATCATGTATTCTGATAAAGTGAATCTTATAGCTGGCTAAAATATCTCCATTACCCTATTCCCTCCGCTCTTACTGCATTAACGAACTGACCCACAAATGATCTCTATATTAGCACACCAAATGGATGGCAATTTATTATCCGTCATAATATCCATGTATATTTTACATCCATTGCATTGTATTAATTTAATTTCTTTATCATAAGTCTGGCGAGAATTTTAGTAAAATTTACATTCATGAAAAAAACTTGAATTTTCTTTTGAAGATGATTATTCTATAAGTAGCACAGCAATAACATTATTAAATTAATGTGCAGGGATTTTAAGGGATAAGACAATGGATGATAATGTGATGTAAACCTCCGATCATGATAAACAAAATTACCCCTACTAGTCTTACAGTTATGGATGAAAAAGTTAAATGCTATTTGGTACTACCTATTAAGATTCATAAAAGTTTTGGTGCCAACGAATAAGAGACCGTGTAACAAAACTTTTGGGTCAAGTTTAATTTACAGTCTAATGTCCCCTCCCTCCCCCATAAAGAGAACAGTTGAATGTAATGCCGTTGAATTAAAAAACAACAGTTAACTGTGAATCATAGCACGTACTTTTTCGTTGGCTTAAAAACTTTGGGTACTTATGTTGAATTTTAATTGGTTGATCATCATTAGGCATTTTATCAATTCATCGTCAATTGTCTTATCCCTTAAGATCCCTAAATAATATCCTATATGAAGTCAAACCATATTTTAAAATGTCTTTGGGCAAATTTCACCAAATTCCTCACATCAATAAATATAGGATGATATCGGTTCCCAAGATTGATAATTTACTAGAATGTGACACTAGAGACTCATGCTAGCATAGGGAGATATTCTTGTGTAATATTATGAAATAATAGTTTTAGAACCATGTTTCAGAAACCCAAACTTTGATTGGCTTTCTCTTTTTAATTTACTCTGCTTTTCTTGCTTTTTATATTGCCGAGGGATAAGACAATGAACGATAAATAAATGCTATAATTGGTGGAAATGCTACTCTTTAAGCAGGGTATGTCCATACGTACTTCCCTCTAAAAATGTTGAATTAGTTATTATTTGACAATCCCTGTCAAAAATATTCATATCTTTACTTTTTTGAAGTTAGAAAGCTGAACATATTTTCATACAACAATAAAACATTATACAGTAAAAAAAGAGAAAACATAGCCAGTTGAAAGTCAGAATGTCATTCGGACGAACAAAGTTTTTTTCTAGAGTGTCTTTGCTGTTAAAATAAACCGAACAATACAAAGAAAGTAGAAAAGCAATGCACTTTTTTGAACTATTGGAATAACCCTTTTAAAATCATATTGGACCCAAAAAAAATTCCTCCCGCCTTTATCTTATAGCATTTTATTTACTCCTTACACCATGTATATGACAATGGACGATAAATTGTTGCATATCCCCAATTATTATAAACAAAATTACCCCTTCTGTAGCTTTAAATTAGTCAATTTAAAACAGGCATGATAATTATATTTTTAAAAATATTTTGGGGTTTTGAAGATCCACTAACAATCAAAAAGGGAAACTGCCGAACTATTTTTTTTCTTTCATTCTTTATCCAACTTTTAACACTATTTCATTTTCTTTCTTTTTTATCTAACTTTTGTATTGTTTTCCTTTAATTTTTTCTTTCTTTTTCTTTTTCTAATGCTATATTTATATCAACTTTCTCTCACCCTTTCTTTGTTTATCTATTTTCTTATCCATCTATCCATGTTTCCATCTTTCTATCTATCTATCTATCTATCTTTCTATCTTTCTATCTATCTTTCTATCTATCCATCTACCAATCTATATATCCATCTATCAGAACGGATATACAAACTGGCAAATTAACAATAAGAAATTATTTTCAATAGAGATAAATTTCTCGGGAATAAGAAATTATGGATATAAGATATAAGTGGATATATCGACAGGGGATAATTTGTCGTCAATTTAGCTTGTTAATGTGGACCTTAGTTATAGGTATAGGATAGGGTAAAGGAGGTTGATGGGGTATCGTTATTTTACACAGCTGCGAGCATCACTTTATCATAGTACATAAAAATCTGGTGCAACATCCAAGTAATAATATATCCATTTAAGGAATCAATATAAACCAAATAAGAATTAACATTTAATAAAAGTAAGGAATCATATTAGATAAGCCAATTTACTATAAAAAGATATAGACCTCCTATTTAAAATTACTCATGTAGATTATAATTATTGATGGAAATGTTGTACAACCAGATCAAGAGTTTTTATATTTTTATCCAACTATCCCTTTTCCCTGTATAAGTTTCTCTTTCATTATTAAATTTTTTAAAAGGAATTTTCTTTCTTTGAATTTCAAATAAAAACATATTTTTTAGGTTTGATATACATAGGAGGGATGGGACATTGGACTGTAAACTATACTGGCCTCTAAAGGTTTAAACACACGTTTTCTTATACGTTGGCTTAAAAACTTTGGGTGTTTAAACTTTTCAACCAATAATGTACTTCTTTATTGGGGTTAACATCTATTTTACTTTGATTGTCTTATCCCTTAAGATCCCTGTAATGACAAGGGTCTAATTGCAAGGATCTAAAGGGATAAGACAATAGCCGATAAATTTATTTGCATCCCCATTGATGACTCACACAATTACCCATTATGTAGATTACAATTAGTGGTTGAAACGTTTGGACACTCAACATAATAAACCAACCAATAAAAATACAAGGTGTTAAGCTAACGCATAAGAAAACGTTATAATAAAACTTTGGGGACTAGTGTAATAAATAGCCAAGTGTCCCCTCACTCCCTGGTCTAATTGTGTAAATATTTGTATATTTATTACATACTGCATATTATTACAGAGAGAGAGAGGGGACAATGGGGCTGTTTGTCCCCAAAGTTTTATAATAACATTTTCTGATTCACTTGTTTAACAACTTTGGGGACTTTGGTGAATTTTGATTGGTTAGTTAATCAAGTTGAGTGTTCAAACGTTTCAACCACTAAGTTTAATCTACAAAAGTGATAGTTTTGTGTACCATCATTGGGGATGTACATCAATTTATAGCGTCCATTGTCTTATCCCTTTAGATCCCGTATATTATTATAAGGGATAACTGATTTGTTTTTCAAATATTTTTGTTATTGAATGTCATTCATACCAGAAAAGGAAGGGAGGGGACATTGGACTGTAAAGTTATACTGGTCCCCAAAGTTTTATATAAGTTCTTCTACTAATTTGTTGGCTAAAAAGCTTGTAATATTTTTGTCCAAACTTTTTTCACCAATAATCTAATCTTCAGAAGACTAATATTGTTTATTTTAATTGGGGAAGTACATCAATTTATCGTCCATTGTCTTATCCCTAATGATCCCTGGATAAACAGAATCGCTTTCTCTTTATAGATATACAATGGCAAGCCATCAAAAACATTTATGTTATTTTCAGGGATCTAAAGGGATAAGACAATGATCGATAAATTGATATTTATTCCCAATGATGATAAATAAAATTAATCAATCAACCAACCAATCAAATTTCAATAAAATTACCCAAAGTTTTAAAGCTAACCAATAAGATAATGTAGTTATAAAACTTTGGGTACCAGTGTAATTTACAGTCCAATGTACCCCTCCCTCCCTCCCTGGTTATTTAAGATTGGATTAAGAAAACATGAATTATAAAAAGAAAGCTACCTCTATGAATAAATTAAGGGAAGAGCCCCATATAATAAATTGAACCGTTGCAAGCCCCCGAGGAAAAATTTTCACATTCAAAGTTTAAAAACACTATCTGTTATTTGTTAGCTTACAAAAATTGTTTGATAATATTAAATTTTGAATAGGCTGACATAGTAATAGTGTCAAACACTTAATTAGGGGTCAATTCATGTAAATCAGCTCCAAATGGATTTCCTATTCTAGCCCTAGTTTCCTAAAGTGTACAGCAGATAACCCAATTATTGCAGACCCTTTTTTCAGCTACTCCGGAAATTTGTGAAAACAAAGCGATTTATACATTATACATTCAAAATTTTAATGTTTAAAATTTTAATTTTTTTTTAAGTTTGAAGCTTTTTTAGAAACTAAATTGGAGTTCATCATTCATGTATCTAAAGGGATAAGACAATAGCCAATAAATTTTTATACCTCGCCAATGATGATACACAAAAATAGCCCTTGTGTAGATCACAATTAGTGGGAGAAATGTGTGGACACTGAACTTAATGAACCGACCAATCAAAATGCAATAAAAGTCCCCAAAGTTGTTAGGCCAGCGAATAAGAAAACACTGTTATAACACTTTTGGAACTAGTGTAATAAACAGCCCATGTCACCTCCCTCTCTCTGGGTATATTTGTCTTGATGTTTTAGAGATTTTAAGTAACATGCAAACACAAACAGATAGATAGACATCCAGCTACTTTAGTGGGTACTGGGTAGGATAAATATTTTTTTTGGCTGGGTTTTGGGGGGGGGGGAATTAAATTTTCATTTAGCATTGTGCCAATTTATTTTGGTTTTGGAGATAAGTATGTGTATGTATGTGTGTGTGTGTGTGTGTGTGTATGTGAGTGTGTGTGTATGTGTGTGTGTGTGTGAGTGTGTGTGTGTGTGTGTGTGTGTGTGTGTGTGTATGTGTGTGTATGTATGTATTTGTGTGTGTGTGTGTATGTGTGTGTATGTGTGTGTGAGTGTGTGTATGTGTGTGTGTGTAGGTATACGTGTGTGTGTACGTATACGTGTGTGGGCGTATAGGCGTACATGATTTTCAATGATCTAAGGGAAAGTTTAGCTCTGGGGGTAGGGAGTTTTATTCTGAAAAAAAATAATGATATGTTGTGCTATTTATGAAGTATGGGGGGGGGGGGCATTGGAATGTACATTATAGGTTCCAAAAGTTTTAAAAACCCATACATAGTCAAACTAATAGTTTAAATAGGGTAATATGTTTATCTTAATTGAGGATGTGCAACAGTTTATCGTCCATTGTCTTATTTCTTAAGTAGCTAGATGTATGTGTGTCCAGTAAGATCCAAAAAACAATTATAGAGGCCTTATATAGGTTTCAGTAAGGTTTTAGGCTATTTCATGCCCCAACAAAACATTTAAATAATATTTATGCCTGTTCCTATATACATTCATTAAGTTGAGTATACATACGTACAGATTTCTGTGTATACGACTGTATGCCTGTCAGTCTTATTTTTGTTTGTTTCTATTTATCACGGAATCTTAAGGGATAAGACAATGGACATTAAATTGATGTACATACCCAGTAGTGATAAACATAGTAACCCTTTCTGCAGATTTAAATTATCCGTCAAGAAGTTTACAAACCGAAGTTTTTATAATCATGATTTAAGTTTTTAGCCAATAAATTAGAAAACTTGTTTATAAAACTACCAGAATAATAAGTACAACATTCCTTAATATCTCCGATCATGGAAGAAAAAAGCCCCTAGAGGCTAGGACGAAGCCACTAGTTAATTTATAATCTACTGACTTTAAATGTAGCTGGATAAAAAAGGTCTTAAAGCCATACTGGAATAGTTATTTAACACATCGTATTAAAGACAGCTTTCCGTGGGTATTAAAATTTTAAATATTATAAGACTAAAACAATATTTGTGGAAGAAAATTGTCTGTAATACGGTGGTATACATGATTTTACAGTATGTCTGAGAACCGATTCTTATCCACCGGATATTAATCGGTTTCAAGCTATTTAATTGTTCTATCACTTTAGTTTTTGATTGAGGTATTTGTTAGGGATGGGCGAGATATAGCAATTTGACACACATGCATACACACACACACACACACACACACACACACACACACACACACACACACACACACACACACACACACAGACTAATACATAATAATTATCTCTGGAAATAAATTAATAATTTACAATTATAAATTTTAATATTCTCACAATCATAATATCATTACGGATGGATGCTTGCAGTGAGAGAGGAGGCCATTGGCTGTATTTTACACTAGTCCCCAAAGTTTTATGATAAAGTTTTTTTATTCGTTTGCTTAACAACATTGAAGACATTTATTGAAATTGATTAGTTGGTAGATTAAGTTGCGTCTCCAAATGTTTCAACCACTAATTATAATCTACAGAAGGAGTAATCATTGGGGGTGTTTGGGCCATTGTCTTATACCTTTAGATCCCTGTTACGGATGTATGCGTCTGAAGTCTTGGTTTTTACTATATCTATATAAGTATGACATAATAAATGTAATAAGTATGGATGTATAGCCCAGACAACAACCTGACCCCTGTCTTGAGGACCATTTTCGTCTGCGAAAGTGAAAGACCCAATTTAAATTCAGCACAGGGTCCACGAGATGGGACATAATTTTTTTAACCCATTCCATCTCTATTGTTATACTCTCATTATGACGCCAATCTTACCTGAAAAAAAATATTAAAAATAAAAATAAACGTTTTTAAATTATAAAATTAGTAGAATTCAGTGATCTAAAGGGAAAGGACAATGAACGATAAATTGATGTTGAATAAATCCCCTGTAATGATAAGCAAAATTACCCCTACTGTGGGCTCAAATTATTGGTTGAATAGTTCAGACACTGCTAGTATGAATTAATCAATGTATTTTTTAATAAAAATACCCAAAGTTTGTATACCAGCGTGTTTATAAAGCTTTGGGTACCAGTGTAATTGGTATCTTCATTGGGTGTGTACATCAATTTATCGTCCATTGTCTTATCCCTTAAGATCCATGCAAAATTTAGTCTTAGAGTAGTTGAGCTAACAAAAAGAGTATTTTACTAATAAGGAAATGGTAACCGTTTTTATTTCTTCTTTTTTCAATGAATTTTTGTATTTTACTTGTATAAAACAACTGTAAAAACGCAAAAAGAGGTATTTACTGATGAAATCTATCTATCTATCTATCTGTGTATCTATCTATCTATCTATTCATCTATCTATCTATCTATCTATCTATCTATCTATCTATCTATCTATCTATCTATCTATCTATCTATCTATCTATCTATCTATCTATCTATCTATCTATCTATCTATCTATCTATCTATCTATCTATCTATCTATCTATCTATCTATCTATCTATCTATCTATCTATCTATCTATCTATCTATCTATCTATCTATCTATTCATATATCTATTCGTCTATCTATCTATCCATCTGTGTGTCTATCTATCTATCTATTTGTGTGTCTATCTATCTATTTATCAATCTATCTATTCATCATTCTATCTGTGTGTCTATCTATCTATCTATCTATCTATCTACTATTCATATATCTATTCGTCTATCTATCTATCCATCTGTGTGTCTATCAATCTATCTATTCATCATTCTATCTGTGTGTCTATCTATCTATTTATTATCAATCAATCTATCTATACAAACTGTTCGACCAATATCTTATTTCTACATAAGGGGTAATTTTGTTTTTCATCATTGTGGATGTTCATGAATTTATCGTTCATTGTCTTATCCCTTAAGATCCATGACAAGCAACGCTTTTAAACATTGTAAGACAATTCAGGGATCTAAAGGGATAAGACAATGGACGATAAATTATGATATATCTTTAATGAGCATAAACAATATAACCCCTTCTGTAGATTACAATTAGTGGTTGAAACGTTTGGACACTCAACTTAATGAAGCAACTAATTAAAATTCAATAATAGTCCTCAAAGTTGTTAAGTCAATATAAAACTTTGGGGACTAGTGTAATATACAGATGGGGATGGGGATAGAAGAGGGAGGGGGAGTGGAGGGCGACCACCCAATTACTTAAATAAAAAATGTTTTTGTAAGCCTACAAAATTAAAAATGTTATTTCGTCATGCGAAAAGGATTATATCAAATGGATTTGATTTAAAATTTAAGTTGGTATTTTTTTTCTAGTATGGCTTCAAAACCGATTAATATCCGCTGGATTAGAACCAGTTGTCAGCTATACGGAATAATCATGTATAGCATCGTATTACAGACAATTTAATCACAAAATTAATGCCAGTTTTTCTCATTTTAATATCCGAAAAAAGCTATGGTTTTAGGCTATTATAATATTAACTTTATGTCTTGGGAAGGGTTTTTGCTATTTTAATTTATTAAAGTTACTAAAAGAACCCTAATTACTCCTATTATACATTTTAGAATATCAAAGCCCTTTCAAAACTGAAAGAAAGCAGACATCAAATAGATAGATAGATAGTTACCTAATTGTATATAGCCATCAAGATATATATTTAGCTAGATAGACAATTCAGGGATCTTAAGGGATAAGACAATGAAAAATGTGTACCTAAAATTGAAAATAAATTACCCCATCAGTTTATCAAAATTATTGGTTCAAAAGTTTGGACATTGCTAATTTGTACTAGCCAATCAAATTTTAATAAAAGTCCCCAAAGTTTTTAGGCAAATAAATGAGAAAATTTGTTTATAAAACTTAGGGTACCCGTATAATTTTCAGTCTAAAGTCCCCTTTATAAGATAATAGGATAAATTTAATTGTAAAAAGATTTTATAATTGCCTACGGCTATTGAGATATTTGCAAAGTAATCTAATTTTTACGGCTGTGAGGGTCTACCCTTAAATTTAAATGATTTTTGGTACTTTCATAACATCTTGATTGGTTTGTACAAACTAGCAGTGTCCAAACTTTTCAACCGACAACTAATTATCTAATTTTTACGGCTGTGAGGGTCTACCCTTAAATTTAAAAGATCACGAAATAAAACTCAATATTTGGTGTGTTTTAACTTCAACTCATGTTCCGCCTTATCTAATTAACTAGCGGTTGAGCGCCCCTGGCTTCCAATAGCTCTGTATTCGAAAGGGTAGATATTGGACAGAAAAATAGCCTAAAACTATCACGGGACCTATTCCTTCATAATCTGTTTTTGAAATCTAAAGCTTCAAACAAAATAAACCTTCATCCTAACACTTAAAATAAAACCTTCCTGAGATCTTTGTGGAACATCCTAAAATGGAAAACTAAAAATGTTTTGTAGTTGTTGAGATCTTAAGATTCCGAACAAAAAAACTTACTACTTTTTATATATTTGCTATGGTGTCTATTTTACGAATATATAACTCTAAAAGATGTAATAATGTACGAAAGTTGAAGCACACCCTAAAAATCAACGTAAAAATTTAAAAGAAACACAACAATTTTGTTTGGCAGATAAAAAAATAAGTCAAGATTTTAAATGTAGTTAATATATCTTTTTTAAGCTACAGGCGGTTGCGACCCTAAAATCTAAAGGCTAAATTTAATAACAAATCATTTTCATTCTAAATCATGAATGGAAAAACATACAGCCTAGAGTTATCGCTGAAAAATTGTGAAGCTTTTCTGAAAATGCGACCTCAATCGATTTAGTGATTAGCGAAATCTTAACTGTACTTTTTAAATGGGATATTATTATATTACAAGATTACTTAAGGTCGGAAATTCATCATAACACTGGGGACTTGCACAAAATTTTTTAGCCCCCTAGCTCTAATAGGAACTGAGATAATAGGGGGGGGGGGGGGGGGGGGGGCGTTGAACGACTGATTAAGGTGCGGCAAGGGGCCCGACTGTAAGGGGTTAATAGGATTTTATTTTAAGATTTATCAAAAATAAAGCCGGAATAAATGCGGGAAGCTATTAAAACATGGATTTCCTTATTCCATCATTTATAATCCACTTTTTAAGATCTTAATGCGCAAATATATCTAAACTTCTAATGGCGTGATTCATTTTTTTCATGTTTTAAGTTTAGATTGCTGCACTAAAAGTAACTATATTATCAAATCAGCAAAGTATCAGATTTTTATAAAAGTACACTCTACAACTCTTAATTATTTATATGGAATTATAGCGGTCCCCAAAGATTTATGACTAAAACTTTGGGTACTTATATTTCAACATGATTGGCTATCCTAAAATAAAATAGATAGGATGTATGTAAGTCTGTATGTTTCTAAATATCTTTCTAACCACTTGAACTATAAGGTTCTCCTATTCAGAAAAGCTTTATATAGGTCCATGGCATCTAATTTTCAGTAAACCCCAAAGTTTTATAATAACGTTTTCTTTCTTGAAGGCTCTAGAACTTTGGGGACTTTTGTTGAATTTTGATTGGTTGGTTTATTTAGTCCTAACGTTTTAACCACTAATTAAAATCTGAAGAAGGGGTAATTTTGTGTAAAATCATTGGGGATGTACATAAAATTATCGGCCATTGACATCCTTCTGTCTATGATTCTTTATTATTCAGTAGTAAATAAAAATTAAAATTTAAGAGACTACTTTTAAATATAAAATCTAATGTGAAACATAATATCACTAATATATTATATATTTTTTATATATAATCATCAAAATTTTATCTTTTTTACGTAGTTGCAGAGCAGGGATCTAAAGGGATAAGACAATGGACGATAAATTGATGTACATCCCCAATGATG